>NW_010181858.1:18605-48735 GCF_000695765.1 Mesitornis unicolor
GTGGTGTTACACAAAGGAGACTGCTAAAAGAAGCGAGTAGGCAGATGACCTTGGTATAGGACAGCCAGGTACGGACTCAGCACAGGTGAATCCCAAGCCCCAACCCAGGTGACAATGGCACACTAAAAAGAAAGAGATATGACATGAAAGGACAGAGTTTCCCCACAGTCCAAGCAAGCACTGTTGGGCTGCGGTCACTCCAGAAGAGCACATTGTGGCCAGGATACCGACAGACTCAGTGAGCAGCAGTACCAGGTAGAGCTACATTAATGGCTAAATTAAGATGAAATTAAGGCTGCATTTCTGTGCACCCTCTTTGCTGTCTTGTGAGTCCATGTAATACACCTTGTAACCACAACACAAACAAAAATACTAACTTGTGAGTAGGTGCCTGGTCTTACAGGATGAGATGGAAGGGAAACACCTGGGTGTTCTCAGCACAGCAAGACAAGGAGACATTTCTCTCTCTCTTATTTTGGCCATGCCAAACGGAATTTGACTAGACAGATGGACCTCAAACTCAGACAAGGCTAGGGAATAGCAATGGGTGTCTAATAACAGCAAAATTACTCCTCTGTAGCACTGCTGAATTAACTGTTTTGCTCCCAGTATCCCTCTTTGAACTTCTCACAAACCCATGCTATTCAATGGCCTGCTCTCATTTTTAAATACTGGAATTATAGCTTGTGGTAAAAGACTTTCAATAGTAATTGATATATCTACTTCTTGCTGGCATTAGAAAGATAGCATTTGTCTAATAATGTGTTGATACTTTTGAAGAATCCATTTTTAAAACATAAAATTCATATCACAAGTTTTATGTAGCTTTTTTTTTAACTTAAGAGGTGGATTAAAGCACCTTCAATTCACTATTGCTTTAAAATGGTTGATTTGATATTGTCAGATAATTTAAATCCTCTTGTCTATTCAGTCAGTGTCAGTCTTATTTCAAGCAGCCCAATGGCATCCTCATCTTTATCTGGAATGATTATGCAGATGCTGTAAATGCAAAAAGTATCTTTGATAAAATACTCCTTTTTATTATTGCCTCTTTGTTCATTGAACATAAAATTATTTCTTTTTGGTCTATCCATCTGTAAGTCTCTAATTATCATTCAGTGTGTTCTCATATTTGCTTATCCTCAATGAATCTGGTTTCTATAATCTGAGAATGTGACTTAAATCAGGTTAGAAAGATTCCAGCCTAACCAACTGGTTTGCATGAACTCTTTCTTTTGCAGTTTAACAACAGTATGACAAGGTGAGATGGCTGTATATAACATTGTTCATATTAAAATCTCCTATCCCAAAGTAGGTTTCCTTGTCTTTGGATAGAGATTCATTAAGTGACCTTTTCAAGATATTTTTCAGGCTTTTTCCAGTACTTTGTGGAGTCTAAAACAGTAGGTGCTGTTGATAAATTATTTTTTCTCCACCATAACACCAGTAAAACAACTTAAAGACCAAGTTTTACTTAGAACACCTTAAAATGCACTTGGAAAACAAATAGGTTTCTAGAATTTTGCCAGGCTTTGTATTGAATACTCCCTTGAAGTTTTTTTGGTTAGCCCAGTGCTCAGCAAGATTGAAAACAGCAAGTGGTAAGTTGATAATTATTGGTAGGGAAAGCACAGAAAAGGAAACAAGGATGATCAAAGTTATGGAGAAGCTTCTATAGAGCAAACAACACAGATAAGGACTCTACAGCTTGAAAAAGATGGGCAAAGGGAGAACACAATACTGTTCTATAAAATCATAAATGGCAAGGATGAGTTAAATAGAGAAAAAATGTTTGCTGTCTTTTTGAAGAAAATTGAAATGAAATCCCAAGGTAAATATTTCAAGATAGATAGAAGAAGTGGTTGTTCACACAGCAATGATAAAGCTGTGAAACTGCAAGAGAGAGTGGAACACAACTTGCAGAGGTTTACACTGAGTAAAAAGGTAGGACAAATGCAGAGCAGAAAAAGTTACACAAAACAAATAAAAACAACAATAAAAAATACCCAGCCTTTGGCTCAGGAAATCTCCGATCCATAGTTTTTGGATGTGGGAAGAATACATACAGGAAGTATCACTGTTTGCTTGTCCTCTTTTTAGCTCCTTCCTAGGCACTCAGCATTAGTCATTGCCAGGGGGAAGAAACTGGGTGAGAGGAATATTTAGTCTTACTCAGTACAGCTTCTTTTGTATTAGTCCTTCATAAGTTTCACATTGCTTTAGAGAGCTTGCTATTTCTAGAATTTTCTTCTTATTTCTTAAAGGCCTGATGTATAGAATTTTTCTTTATAAAAAGCTGCAAAAGCAGCATATACTGCCTTAGAGATTGTAAATAACTCTTACCAGTTGGATTTGTATGAGATTTTACATACAATTGTCTTTACATAGAGATAGTTCCTGAGTAATTTTAAGCTTTAGTGCCAATAAGTTACAAAGTTAATCTCCTTTTTCAGAAAACGTTTTGTATGCCTAAGGGTTTTTCTAATGGTTTCTGTCATCATATGCGTTTTCCCTCTAGTGTTCGTGACTATTTTGCATCGGCACTCTTGTGAACCACTTAGACATTTTTATCTTTTGTCCTCATTTTAACTTTAGAGAAAATATCTAAAGCAACTCTAAATCACTGCAGACTGCTAAACCATAACTTTCCAGACAATACACCTGGATGTGTGAGCTACTTTTTTTTTTTTTTTCAGTCTAGAAGAGGTACATTTCCTACTTATGGTGTTATCTGCATTAGGGTTGTATTACCTTCAGGTTCTGGAACTACCCACACAGGATGTGCCACGCACTTTGTCTTCTCTCTTTTCTCTGCTCTCATCCCAGAGGGCACTCTGTTTCTTTCCTTTTAGACTTTATATTGTCTGTCTTAACATATAGAGACTTGTTCTACTCAAGTTTAAACAAGGTGAAAGGATGTATGAAATCATAGTTAGTATGCAATCCATAGTGTTTGACAGTCACTCGAGACCTGTAACATTCTGGGAAAAGCAAATGCAGTTATTGCAGCACTACCATGCCACTATTAAATCAAACTTCCTATAGGTTTCTTCACAGCTTTACTCTAATTTTGTCTCCAGTGTTTTGCACGTGATGTGACATTCGTCATACCTATCTCTCACTGTCTAGACACTGGGTGTTTAGTATAAGCTGTTCGCGGGAGATATCTCCTTTAGCAGGATTCATCCCAACTGTGTTATGTTATCTTCAAAGAGGATGAACTTCCTCTGTCATTTTTCTGTCCTTTGAAATACAGAAACACCCACGAAAACTGCAGGTAAGTGACAAAACAAGAATTTATATCTCCTTGTCATAGTGACCCTGACCAGAAGAACATTGCACATGGAGCAGTTAGTGGTCCACATAACAAACCTGAGCATGCCCCGGTCTGTGGGTATGCAGCATGGCTTTCAGGCCTGTGCTGGGCTGCACAAATCCCTGGAATGTGGGATAAACTCAACCATCTTTCCATAACAGAGTATCCCCACCTGTTACCGGTGATTATACCACCTGTGTGACTTTGCCTTTATCTGAATGTGCAGTAAGAAGTTCTCATGTGTACATTGTTTGACTGTAGAAATGATAGACAAAGTTACTTACTTGTAAGAAAATCCTACAATAGCTTGAATGACAAAGAGTGGAGAATCTCTGCTATAGACAAGGTCTGCACGATGTGCTGCATGTGGGTTGGAGAGCTCCTTAATGCTACACCACCTGGGGTCCCCAGCATCTACAGAGATGTAAGATAATCCATGCTGTTCTCTTCTTATAGTACTAATTCTAAAAAATAGCATTTTGAATGATACCTCTTAGAGTATAAGTGCCTTTCTTACTGGTGTCAGTAAGGAACCACCACCTCCTTGTGCAAAACACCTGTGTGAGGCAATATTAATACCAAAAAGCAACAGCTACTTCTACCAATGTAAAAAACACAGAATACTTGATTCTCATAAGACTCTTCTAACAAATCTTATTTTCAGATTGTTTTTACATATGAAGACCAAAGTTTTTAGAATTTTGTACTTTTATTCTTCCTTTTAAATAACAAATTCTGAGCAAATGTATCAGGATTAAGTCCATGGCAAAACATACTTGTGTATGTGCGTATGCAGATGCTAGCTTTCAATTACCCAAGTATAAATATAGCATCGGAAATAAGTTCTTAAGACATGAAAGAAACTTTTTTTTTTCCTTCTGTATCTCAAGCAGCCAAATGGAATTGACTGATATTTCCAAATCCATTCTTTGGGCCAAGAAAAATATGAGATTCTTCAGCCTAAAGGTATATGCATTCTGGAAGAAATGTTTAATTTGAAATAGAAGTACTGTAAGAAAGATATTTTCAGAACCTCAAGGCCACCCTATGTCTGATGGGATCACAAAATTAATTCAACAATGAAGAGCTATAGCACAGATTGACACAGCTGAGGCATTTACCAAAATTGGCCACATGGGTTTTTCTGAATCACTGAAGACAATGAAGTCGTGCATTTAAACCCAGAGAACAAAATGCTGATATGGTGGGAAGCAGATGACCTAATCTACTGGCAATGGATCCTCTAGATATTAATTTAAGAGCTATAGGTTCTAGAACAGAAGAGCTTGGTCCTCTAGTCCCTCAGTTCAAACCTTTATAATCTAACATGAATTAGATTTAGCAGGATTTGTGCTCAGGGCCAGTTGTTTCTCCAGAATGAAAGCTGAAAGAGATACAGACGGTTAGGTTAGTCCTGTTGTTACTAAAAATTCAACTCTTGCCAAACTTACAGGGAAAGTAATTAGCTTCATATTTCCAAAACATCATTCTAAATAGTGCAAAATAAAACCAGATGAGGTCTCAATATTGGTGAGTACTGCAGCAACATGACCTCATGCTACCCATTATGCAGGTTTCTTCTAGACACACTCTGACACACTCAGGTATGTGATGACTGTGAGTGTCCAGCCACCATGACACCACAAGGCAGTGTTCATCCTTGTACCATGTTCTTGTACCATTATATTATGTTTAGTTTAAAAAGCTGCCTTGAACAGCTGTTGGCCTTTGAAAGACAGATGGTTTTACTCCAGCATGCCTTTGGAGTGTGTTTTGGCTTTGAACCAAGCTCATAACACCTCAGTCTGGAAACATCTGTGGTAACTTCTAACTGAGCTGAGTGGCTCAGTTTTAGCACAGTAATTGAAAATGAGTATGAAATACAGATATGCTAGCACTAATATGAAATGTGGGCCTGGCCTACCTTGACTTGTGTTAAGATATTTTATTTTAATTTAAATTTGCTTGACCTGCAATCTCTTAGGAATCTTCAGGTGAGACTTTGAGGTCAGGAAAAAAATTATCTGTCAAAAGTAAAAACTCAGTAGCAGAAAGGACTGGGCTTTGAAGCCTTCTTATGTGGTACTGACATGGTTGAAACATGCCCTTTAAACTTTTAAAATAGAAATTTCAATACATTTCCAAATTTTATCTTATGCTTTCCTTACAATGTGAAGGGTTTTTTTAGCAAAGGGAAAATGAGAAAGAATTTGTCAGATATATTAAGACAGTCTTTCTGTAGTTGAGCTTTACTGTTCTTTTAATATAGTTGAGTGATGTAAAATGTCAACATTTCAACTTTTCGTTCTATTTAGTTAGAGAGAAAATTTTCAAAACCTCAGAAGCTCTCACAAGATGGAAAGATCAACCTGTTAAACTCAGGTCTAGTTTTGAAGATCTTTTGCATAGATTTACTTTGAACAAATTTGAACAATCTGTTCCAGGACTCCTAGTCTTGTTACTTTGGAAATACAGGTTAGAAACATTAGAATTACAAGGTCACTGGTCGCAGAAAGAGCATGATTAGATACAGAAGGTAGGATTTATCTGAGTAAGAAATAGACATTTCTAAAGCATGGGACACTTCATCCTGAAATAGATACTTAAAATAGGTCAGATAAAGGCTACCCTGAAAGTGTCTGTTTCCTTTGGCTGGCTATAAAAAGATGTCCAGTTTTAATCTAGACAGCTACATTTTAGAAACAGACATGAGATGAATCCCACACACAGAGACTAGAGAGCATTAAAATAGCTGGTGGCACCTGTATTGTCACCAAGCGATGATGTCTGAAGTGTCTGAAATATTGTAATTGTCCACTCATGCCAGACAGCATGGAAGGCGGGATGAAAATGGAACTGTTCACTACTAGGATGGACAAAGAAATCTGGGAGACATACAGGGAGATGAGCCCAGAGATGTTGACTGTGTTACGGGCAACATGTTCATGAATGTAGAAACAAGGGGCACGCTTGAATTTGACAGAGTCACAGAATGGTTTGAGTTGGAAGGGACCTTTAAAGTTCCAACCCCCTTTGATGGGCAGGGATATCTTTCACTAGACCAGGTTGCTCAAATGTTTGTCCAAACTGACTTCCAACAATGGGGCATCCACAACTCCTCTGGGCAACATGTTCCAGTGTCTCACCATCCTTATAATAAGAAATTTCTTCCTTATGTTCAGTCTAAATCTACTCTCTTTCAGTTTAAAACCATTGCCCATTGTCCTGTCACTACATACTTATATTTAGGAGCCAATGTGATTGGATCAAGAAGGGATCTGGAGAGATTTCTTAGCAACAGTAAGAAGAAACACTGGTCCCAGTCAGGAAAACGTGATGTTATGGGATCCAGAAGGCCAAAGACCTTGACACCACGGGGTGCCCGGCTCCAGAGAAACCTGGTAGCTAAGTCTTTGAGGCACAGGATCACCAGTGTTGTAGGAAAAGGCATTGCCTCTGTTCTGCGAGCATCCCTGAAATCAAAGTGTATCTGTGACAGGTTTTAATGTTCAGAATTGAGAGGACTGAATGGAAAGCATGTGTTACCAGAGTTTCTTCATCCAGCTTGAAGCAAGAGTTTGGTTTTCACAGTTTTGATTTTAAAATTATGTTCCTTTTCAAAGAAGATAGAGGAGAGGCAATGAGAGGTGATACCACCATTAGTTTTATAAGCTTTTACAGAGCAGTGGTCTGATTTGGCATTTCTCTTGAGTATAATTAGCATTAGGTTCACATACAAAAATAGTAAGGCTTATTTAGCCAGTTAGTTTAGACAGTTGCCTTCAGACTTGCCACATATCTGTTTGGATTCTGTATCTTGCTAAGTAACAGCACATTTTAGAAAAATGTCCTGTTGCTCCATTTCAACATCTACAACTTAGGAGAATTTATAGTGCAGTTACTCTTTTTGTAGCTACAATTCAGCACCCTCAGTGTAGATGATTTTATCCTAGACACTAAAGCAATGATTGTTTTCTTTGCAGCACAGTGCACTGAACATAATTAGAGAGTTTGAAACATATCTAAAAATGATTTGTAGGACAACGGCATCTAATTAGGTTGGACACAGAATCCTGGCAAGTAGCACTATCTACTGTCAATTGTAGCACTGAAAGAATTTTAAATGAATAAGAAATGTAATTTAAATGGCAACAGCAGGATGATGAAACTAGTTTATGTAACTGAAGGAAAATAAGAACTAATTAAATATATTGTGGAATGTGTGGAAAATCCCTCTATAACTTAACATCATAAAAATTCATTCTCACCATTGTTGTGGCTGTTGATGTGTTTTGTTTTTTGAAATAAGACTAATTAGCCCACATAGATTTCTGTGTTTAGATAAAAATTAATGTTCTTTGTGGTTCTTTGGTTCCCTAGCATGATGTGTTTTGTACAACTAATCCTTTCCACAGTCTGTCACATAATTAGCGTTGGTGAGCATCTGCACTGATGTTTTGAGTTACTGGTGGTATATAATTTTATCTAGGAACATTTCTTGGGACAAAAAAAGTTATACGGTGATTGACTACTAGTCTTTTTTGTTGTATTTCTCATTGGCAAAATAGTTAATGAGCTCTGAGAAGATGCTTTTTTTCCCCAAGCAGAGATTTTTCCAATATCTCCGAATTGCTTTTGAACTCAGAGCAAGCACTCTCCTAAGAGTGAGAACAGGTGGCAGCAAAACTGTTTGCACAGGTAACTTCAAGCTGGCAAGGATGATTGGGCATTCAGCAACAGACTGGTTGGGCTGGGCAGTTTGCCTAGGGCAACAGACCCCTGTGGAGCATACCCTGTTTGATTTGACCAGGCAAATAAGGACTAATGCTTATTGAACATATGGCTGTACTGGTTAATGTGTAGGCCCTTCTCTGATAAGAAGTAATTCTGAGCAGCTGGGTAGCCTTGGACTTAGTAAGTGGCTGGTTTCTTTCTTAGACAAGAAAAATGAGCAGGTACTGAGTAAATAAATTATCCCAATTAAGTTTTATTTTTAGTATAGCATTGGGTAAACATGGGTATTAAGGCCAAATTTCAAGTATAAGCTCAAGATTATATAGGACGGTTCAGTAGGGTATAGAAGGAAAAAACTCTGTGAAGTGGACACAGGGCCACCCTGTAGTTACTGCTGCTGCCTGATAACCGTGGGGTCATGGTAGTTGCCCAGGTCCTGTCATCTGTCAAGAAAAACACCTTATGAAATTAGTGAGGAATGCCTCTCCCTACTCAAGGTTGTCTGGCTTCTTGCATAGTCTTTATAGTTGTGAATTAAAATCTTAGGTTTGAACGACCCCACTCTTCTCATGACTTTCCTAGGAGGGGTTAATTGGTTGTTCATGTTGTAAGTTATTGTGATCTAAGACACTGAGAAACTTTAACAATAAAAGACCTACTATATCATTAACTTAGTCACTCAGCAGACAAGGTATCTTTGCTCATGAATAGATTAAATTTTCAGGGTTGGGTTTTTTCTGGAGGAAAATAAAACGGAACTCAGTACTACTCTGTACCACAGGTACATCCTTCAGGGAAAGAATAGTGAAAATTCATGACACAACAGAAAGTGCAATTAACTGGATGAGCAGTTCCACAAAAGAATAGAGGTAAAAGAGGGAAGTCAGGCCAATTACCTGGTGTTAAGGTAACAACACTGTTTACTGAAATACAGTGTTTGGTAAGCACAGCATTAGTGGCAGGTGGAAAGGCCTGCAACCTTAGTCTTGTAGGAAATACTAAACTAGTAATTTAAAAGCACTGAAATAAGCAGGAACGCCAGCAATATTTAGACAGCTTGGCTGTTGAGGTAGGCAAGATAAAACAAGGAAATTTTGTTACTAGGAAATTAAGACCACAAGTGACAAAACTGGAGGAAAGAACTGCTTTAACATAGTGTTAGGAAAGAAAGGGAATGCAAAAAATGGTGGAAAGTAGGATTTCCCCTTGTGGTTTTAGGACTTACTAAACTTGAGAAGATCTGAAGAAGCAGGATTTGTTCAATTGCAAAGAAGATACAAATACCTCAGAGCGATGAATTTTTCAATAGCTCCTTTGTGGGTATAAAAACAACTCTTATAGAAGCAAAAGAAGAGCTACAGTACCATATAGAGTACATGAGTGAACATTTTGCCAGATATAAATACTTAGCATCATCATCTTATCACTAACTTATTTTCAGGATTAAATGTCCTGACTGTAAACTGTATGTCAGGAGTAAAAGTACAGTGGACATGAGAAGACGCAAAGGCCTAGTAGCACAGTTCTTCAGGAAACTATCCATCAGAAAGGGTGAAGAAGCCCCATGCAAATAGCTTGGTATGAAACCACTGCTGTCTGAGAAACAACTTCTCTGTTCTTCTACTTCTGCTGAAAAAGAAATTCTGCAAAATGATGTTCTCAAATTAAAACTGGCTGTTCAATAACAGGAAGCATCAACTTGGAGAGCTGTCGCAAGGGCAGAAAAGGAATTCCTTCCTCATAAAAACATTCTATAGTTAAAGGGAAGGAGAAAGATATCAATGAAATACTCAGATGCCTTTTATTTTGCATTTATAACTACTTCCTTCTCACTGCATTTTTAACAAAAAACTCTAAAGATTTATTAACATATATTAGCCACAGCATTAAGAAAAACACAAGAATTTTTTTTTGAAGCCTCAAATATTATTTAAAAGTGTGATGATGTAGAGTTGCAGGGACATATCATACTCATGACCCTCATTTATTCCAAAGAAATTACCATGACTGATTGAATACATAGTTATAGTAACTGCCAAACCCATGCCAAGATATGTTATTTTAAAATGAAAGCAATAAGAACTTTCCTCTTTTCTTTCCAGTAACATTATGGGACTAAAAATATATCTTTTAAATGAAAAAATGTCATTAGCTACAGCACCTCTACTAGTAAGGCTGCTCTTGTTTTAGTAAAATATGTATCATAAAGAAGACTTTTTATTAGACTTCAGTTAGATGCTGGAATTTCATAGATATTCTCATAGGAAATTTTCAGATAACTTCAAAGTGAGCTTTTGTAGCTTCAAAAATCATAAAGTGAACGATTGTGCATTTTATTTCCACAGAGTCAATCAACTGGGAACTGAATGTTATATTTTGTTGGATTTTTGAGTAAATGTCTGGGGATCTATAAATGGGGTAAAATAAACCACTACTGAGGTAATACAAATTAAGAACCAGGACTGCTGACAATGTAAATACTTTTAATGTTCTTTTAACAGAGGGACTGTTAAACTAATGAGGTAAAACATCAATAGTGTATTTTAAAGTATTAATATATAATGTTCACATATTTGTTAAACCATAATAAATCTGATTAATATTCTCTTGCTATTTAATTATGCATTTAGCTAGATTACAGTAAACGGGCTATTTACTCTAGCAGTTTCTATTTAATCAAATAGAATTTCATTACATTCTTGTAAGTATGTACCATCAACATTAAAACAATATAATTACCATCTTGTAAATACCAAGTTATGTGCCCCATAAAAACACAAATGTATAAGGAAACAGCCCTGTGCTTCTATAAATTTTCCACCTTTTTTTTATTGCCTTTTTAAGGCCAAATGGAGGATGTGGTGGTGCCTACTCTGGACCAGAAAAAGGTCAGTGTTCTTCAACAGTGATGAGTATCTGCCTGTCCAACACCTAAACACAAATCTGCTGGCCAAAATAGTCCTGCTGGATCTGCTATCTCCCCAAGTGGAGAAGCCTTCAGTAGGTTTGGTGTCCCACCATGCTCCACTGTGGCTCCAGCCCCTTGGGGCTGCTATTGCCAGCAGCTTCCTGCAGGTGTGGGTGCCCCATGGGGATGGGGAGCAATGCAGTCTCCCTTTGCACACTGCCCAAGGAAGCTGGGAAGGCTCACTTTGTTTCTCTACTTCCTGCTTGCTCACAGTGACAGTCTATAATAGTTTTAGAAAATGACATGCATTTTCTGAATAAAGCTCCATGATTAGCTTGTCTCTTAGCATGCAATTTCGGGTCTCTTCTTCAAGCACTTCAGATTAGCGTGAAAACAATGGGGAAAAAAAAACCATAATGGAGCTCCACGTTACACCAACACAGCAGTAGAATTTGCAGCCAGCAGAGCCTCATTTGCCCCCTGTCTAACAAGCCTGGTGACAAAGACATTGTGCCCAGGATATGGGATCTGAAAAACCCAGTGATTTCCACAAAGCTGAGAGCCTATCCAGGGAGACAGAGCTGAGAGCATCACCACAGCTCATGGCTGGTTGGAGGCAGTGTGGTGGGAAGCTGTGCCTGGGCAAAGGTAGAAGGAGCCAAGACCAAGGTGTTGCCCAACACAGTACTTGCAACAGACAACAAAAGTCCTTCAAGGAGCTCTGTGTTGTCTAAATGATGGCACAGACTACAGGGCAACAGTTGGTTCGCATGATGGGGTAGCTTAACAGGTGTGTGTGCTGAGGAGAGGGGTCCCTAGGCAGATGCTGAACCTGGGCAGGTGTTTACATGAACACTTGCCTCTGACGTCTTTTAATCAAAAAGAAAAAAAATCATAACATCATAAGAAAGATAAAGGACAAAATTACATCTTTTAGGGGTAGGGAATGGAAAAAAGAGGGAATAATTAAATGTGCATCAGAAAGTGATACAGATTAAGTGGGATCAGTATATAAGAAATAAGAAAAATGCAAATAAAAATTGTTGGGTGTGTGCAGAAGTAGTGCTTCATGAATTACTCAGAAGAATAGTTTGAAAATAGAATTTTAAAAATGAAACACATAGTTCACAGATCTATAGTTCATGGAGAATTTCATTGCATGTTCTGTTCTTCCTTCTGTTGCAAGATTTCCCAGTGATAGCCATAGGAATCCCACAAGCAAAACAAATGCCTTCTCTAATAGGTGCCTTCTGAGCCAGACTATAGCTTGAAGACAAAGAGTGGTATCATCTAGGCACTTCCTTTGTTTAGCCTTCTATTACCTAGAATTTGCCGAGAAGATTCATTTGAATTCCAAAATTTGTTTTGGCTGGGTCCATCCTCATGTTGTATTCACTTTCTCTTTGAGTCAAGAACCAATTTATATCTTGTGTGCAACCGAAAAGCTTTAATTCTGATACACAAACTGCTGAAATTGAATATTTCACAAATAAAACAATGATTAATCAGAGATTTTGTGACTCTGTTAGATAAAAATAGTACCATTTTCTCAAATACAATTTTTTGGGTGCAGGAAGAAGTTATTTGCAGAAAACAAGATGATTGTCCAAATATTTGATTTTATATTAACTACTCACCTGCTGTTAAGAGTAAGAAAGCAAGCACAGTCCTTTGCCTTGCTTGTACATTATGTTCCCTCTGCAAGGTCAGGCCTTGCCAGAGCTCAGATGAGAAACTTTCAGAACAAGTAGTATGATCAATATGAGAACTAAGGATGCCTGGTTCCCCACAGATTTCTTTTGAGGTTGGTTGACTTTGATGTCTAAGCAGGCGAGATCTATGAATGAAGCTTTTCACTTCTTGACAATATTAATAATGGCTCACTCCATGTGGCTCCTCTGAAGCCTAATCAAGGTTAAACTTCCACTGCAGCCTTTCTTCCAGTGGAGGCCCTAAACAGGCTGCCTCAGCTGTCTTGGCACTTGTAAGAAGTAGATTGCTTTAGCAACCAGACAACTTTCACCAGTTTGGGTGCCACTGGCCAGTCTTTGTTGAGGAGGTAAGTTATTTGGGAGGCAAGGCAGACAAGCAGAGCTAGGATAGGATCACAGAAGTTTTCCCTGGAAAACAAAGTAAAAGCTACAGTGCTTAGGAAGTGGTGCTCAAGCTGAGACCCTCCCCTCTCCATCTGAGTTAAATCTAAGGTTTCTTGCTGTTACAAGCAGGCAATGTGTTCCAATGTGTCTGTCTCATCAGAGACAAACTGAAGCGCTGGCCTCTGATGGCTTTATCTACTCATTTAAGAGGAACTGTTACGGATTTCTCATTCAAAGTGAAGGGGTCTCTACCTGTGATTAACCTATGTGGTGTCCTACACAGAGACACTGGTATCCAGTAATGGCTTTATCTATTTTGTGCCAGATGACTGAGTCTTTCTCAGCAGGATGCTGGTAAGTCACTGACAGAAAGATTTGAAAACACAATTACAGAAACATTTCCAATATCGACCCATATTTCCAAATGTAGTGGCATCTTTGCAGAGTCACAAAGTAAATAAACAGAATCAGTGTTAATACAGCTTATGAAAAGTCAGGTTATTGCTAGCAGGTGTTGAGGGTATCCTTATCAGGCATGAACAGGAGCTGAGAAACGGCTCCCATTTATGACAGCCCTTATCAATATACTGAACAGATCAAGCTCTTCCGTCCTTCTGATTTTTTGCTGAGAAACTTCTGAACTGTTCACTTCAAATCATAGGATTTGTTCAACTTCAGAAAGGTGAAGCCTTTTTAAAAACACACCAACTTTTCAGTGATAAAAATAAACTTTCTCTTGTGCTGCAAAATCGAACTGAGAGATTAAAAGCTGTTTCTTTAATTTTTTCTAATTTGCACTATCTTGCCAATCTGTCTTTCCCTCCTGCTTTCCATGCTTGACCAACCTTCACAGGGAGCAAAATGAGCTGCTGGAGTGCTTTACTTTGTTTTGGCTTGCAGAGTCAGACCATGAGCTGCTGATGTCATCTAAAGTAAGCTGATGACAATGAGAGTCTTTCTATTGACTTCAGGGAGCACCAGATCAAGCTCTAAATTCTTATGACTAATGAAAATGATGATACATTCAGATATGATCCTCTACGTTGCAAAGGATCATAAATTCTTGTTGGGATCAATAGAAATGAGGCTTGCTGTGTATGTAGAATCCAGTCTTGTTGTGGGTTACTTTTTTAGCTGTCCAAGTGAAAACAGATCCTGTGCTCCAGAAGCTGAAATATATATTGATTTAAGATGTTACCACTGTTTTTTTCTGTTCCTGAGAGGGTAAAGGCAAAAGGGAAATTAATTTGTACCAGTGATCCCAGGTGTCAGACAAACACAAGAAGCTGTCTCAGTTCTTCCTGCTAATTGGAAAATTACATACCACATAAATTCAAATCTCTAACAATACTAAGTGATTGTTTACTGTTTATTAAATGCGGCAGTTTAAAACAAGTGAAATAGCTAAGTGGAAAAACAGAGATAAGTCTCTGCAAGTTAGTTTTCTTGAATTTTTCAAAAAAGCTTCCCTGACTTGTCAGCAAAGGGGAAAGGACAGTACACAGACTCATGATTCTGCTGTAGTCAGCAACATCTAAAAGAAGAAAGCGGTTTGGCTAAAAAATTGTGCTTGTTATATTTATACAGCAGCATGTGAGGCAGTATGTTTTATCTCACTTTCCATTGCAGCTGTTGCAATTGTGAATCCTATAGGCAGGTATAAAAATAATATTTGACAGTAATTTGCAGGTTCCTCATGCATTGAGGAAAATCCACCAGAGCTCCATTTCTCCTATTTTAAAGTATAATAACTCACCTGCACATTTTCAACACAGAAAGGCTTTACAAGGCACCTGACAGTTTTCATGGAATCACACACTATCTTTTTAAATAGCATATCCCTCCTGGGCACAAGCAGCAATGATCATAAATCACATAAAAGTTGGAAAAAATGATACTGCCATTGGTGAGGAAAGTACAATCTACATTTTTAGGAGTATATACTCTTCCTCCTTAGACCAAAGCATTTGGGTCTTTTCTTTGCTTGCTCCCTTATAAAGACAAGAAAATGATACTTTAAGTACCATTTTCTTCTTTTTTTCTCACAGAAAAAATAAAAACAGAAGACATTTTTATGAGAATGTGTTCTGGTGTATTGGCATCATAAACCTCTTTCAGTATCACATACATTTATAAATCTTGATTTTAAGCTTCCACAGAATCCCAGCAAGCATAAAACACATTTTAAGCTTCCCACATGAAAAATCTTTCAAAATGAGCCTATGGGAAATGTGAGCCAAATGTTTAGATCCTAAAAACTTGAAATGTCATGTGAAGGAACCACAGTCTTAGGAGTATTAAGTGAATACTCAGCTGAGTATCTCAGCATTTTAATAGAATGAATGAAATGCCAACAAGTTCATATGGAAAAACAGTTCATTACAACATTCACAGTGCTACTAATAAGCTAACTATAGATAAAAGTAAAGTATATGGATTTAAGGAATACTGTCATCCATACTGTTGTCTCTCTCTTACTCTATCTGAGCAATAAACAGTCTGAGAAAATAAGGTTGTGCAAGCAAGTTGAGAGGTCTGTTTTTGATGTACTGAGCATGAAAAGCGAATGTATGTTGCAAGACTAAAGTTTTTTGTTGCATATACATTACATATAATAAATATAGTGTTTAAACATATGCTTTTAATTCTAAAAAATTGTAACCAAGGCCAAAGAGTAAATCAGCATAGCAGTTCTCAAAACTAAAATCCTCTCAAATAAATTAGGTATTTTACTTCTTACTTAATACTTCCTTACAGAAATAGTTTGGAAACTTCCACAGAAATATTTTCGCATGCGAGGGAGTAACCCTTAATACTTGTTGGTAGAGTTAGCTATATATATTTGTTAGCTATAACCAGAGCCATCTATATTTGGCAAAAACTGAAAAAAATGCAGTAGAGGAGACAAGTTCTTCCACCTGGAAGATTCAGAAATTCATTAAGCAATTTTCGCACACAACACCCACTAAAGTCAGACACCTGTTTCCTTCAGGTCTTGATAGCTCTTAGCAGCAGTATCTGCATTCCCATAGCTAAGAATAGAATATTATTCAGTTCACTGGACCTATTTGAGCTTCAAAGATGTATTACTGGTAGGGTATTGAAATAACTGAGACCTGATTCTGCTGTAAATCAGTATCATTAAGACTTGTCTTTATTTACACTGGCATCATTTCCAACTAAACGATGCCATTTACTCAGGTAGTGTTATTCATGATTCACAGCAAAGTAGCTTAGAGCAGAAATATATCTCCCAGAGATTCTGCCACCCCCACCCCAGTTTTCATCAGTTTTCTTTGCCAATTATTTTTATTTATGAAAATGTAGTAAGTAGGAAACAAAAACTTCCATCATGTACTTTGATTTGACTGAAGGGCAAGACAGTTGCTTTCTGCTCAGCTCTTTTGGAGATTTGGTAAAGAGGTACCTCTGGCCAGCTAAAGCAGTAATATTTAACTCACAGTATTGACCCACAGTCTCTGTTAGTTGAACACCAGAGGCAACCTGTGAAACTATGTGTCATTTAGAAGTCTTAAGGAAACAGAATTCCTCAGAAATTGTGTAAGTCTTGGCTCCTTACAGGGCTGCTCAGTTTTTGTTACTGCTTTTCAGATTTTACATAAGTATTGTTTCCTGGGCTTAAAGCAAGAGTGAAACACTTCCACTCTGTTCATGGATGGCTGACAGCCCAGAAGAAAATGACAGAATGGGGGACAAATGGAAGGGACTTCTGCTAGATGTAAAACACGGTCAATATATTGGTTTGTTACCTGAGAGAGATTTCTGTTAAAGGCAACATAAAAGAAGTGCGGAAGTTTCTTATTGCAATAGTACATGGGAATTCACAACAGCTACCTTTTCTTAGATGAATCTGCCGTACATGATCACAGCCACCAGCACTTGGATGCAAACTCTACAGCCTGCAAGTAAAACCAAGGGTCATCTGCCATCTTTAAAGCTGGTGAAGTTGTTTAAGACTCTTCTTTAAGAAGAATCTTCTTCTTTAAGATTCTGCACAAGCACACTTGCCAAGCACTGAAATCCCAGGAACAGTCACCCCAGCTGCAGTGGTCAGACACAGCAGCTAGCAGACCAGGGTGCACCAAGAAAAGGCTCATAGGAACAGAGCAAGGAGAAATGAGCCATGGTGTGTGGCCGGGTGTGGCAGCTTTGGTGTGACTGCAGGGTTGAGGCACCCAACTGAACTGCAAGCAGAGGGCATGACTATGCAATTCTTACAGCTCTACCTTGGGCAATGATTAATGGGATGAAATTTAACAAGTCAAAATACCGAATCCTGCACCTAGGACAGAGTAATGCCGGGCAAAAATATAAATGGGGAGAGGAGCACCTAGAGAGCAGCCCTGCAGAAAAGGACCTGGGAGTGCTGGTCAGCAGCAGGCTCAGTGTGAGTCAGCAGCATGCCCTGGCAGCCAAGAGCTAAACCACACCCTGGGGTGCATCAAACGCAGCATGACCAGAAGGGATTATCCTGCTGTGTTCAGTGTTGGTGCGGCCTTGCCTTGAACACTGTGTGCAGTTCTGGGCCCCACAATTTAAGAAGGATGTGAAGGTCCTTGAATGTGTCCAGAGGAAGGCAAGAGGGCTGGTAAAAGGGTTGGAAGGAACATCCTGTGAGGAATGGCTGAGGACTCTTTCTTTGTCTAGTTTGGAGAAAAGGAGGTAGAGGGGATACCTCATTGCTCTTCACAGCTTCTTGAGGAGGAGGAGAGAGGAAGGTGCTGATCTCCCTGGTATCCAGTGATAGGACCCATGGGCATGGTTCAAAGCTGAGCCTGGGGAGGTTTAGACTGGATGATAGGAAGCATTTCTTTATTGAGAAAGTGATCAAACACTGGAACAGGCTTCCTAGAGAGGCAGTCGATGTCTCAACCCTGTCAGTGTTTAACAGGCATTTGGACAATGCCCTTAACAGCATGCTTTAACTTTTGGTCAGCCCTGGAGTGGTCAGGTAATTGGACTAGATGCCACTTGTAGGTGCCTTCCAAGTGAAATATTCTCTTCCTTTCTCTTCCCTTCTCTTCCCTTCTCTTCCCTTCTCTTCCCTTCTCTTCCTTCAAAATTAACTATTAAGGTTGCCCTATTTTTCTAACTTACTTTTCATGCATAAAATACTATTTGTAAAGCTAGTTGATTCATGTTTGTGAAAGCAAAAAAATATTTTAGTTAGTTTAATTTACACAACCTTCCAGAGAGATGCTATACCTGGTGTGTTATTAGCAATCCCCTTCAATCCGACCCTGACCTTGCTGATGCCAGTCACATCCTGGAAGAAAAGTTACATGTATATTTATTTTACTTTACCACCATTGCTTTTACTACAGCACCCTAATCAAGTGATTAATTATGTTTAGGAAAACTAAAAAAAAAATACTTATTTTCAGCGGAATTCACCTTAAATCAGAGTGTTTCTAGAAGCCACTGTAAACAGCTTGTGATTTGAGTAGCATGGGTGAGATTTCATAATCAAAGGCACTCACCAATATAAGAACTTCTCGACTGAGGGGGAACTTAGTCTTTGAGACACACTTCTTTGCTCTTACTTATTCTAGAAACGGTTCTCCTGACAAACGGCAGGCAGGGCCATGGTCAGTAGCATTCCTAATTAGCCTAATCTTGGGCAAAGGGTAAAATATCCTTCCTCCCCTGTAAACACTTGCTCCTCCTTCTGTTCTCTTCAGAACCAAGGGCAAGGAGCCACTCTGGCCCAGGACAGCAGTGTCATCTTTCCATCCGTAACCACCTCTGGCTCTGGTTGCCTCCACACAGCCTCTCTCCTGGGAGGTCTTTCAGCTTCTTTTCTCAGTGCTGCTGCAGCCTTCTCTTGCCTCTGCCAGGGTTGTCAGGAGGTTGGTGGGAGACAGCATTAGGGCAGTCTTCGCCAAGGTTGCACTTAGGAGAACTCTCCTGTACTGTCACCTTCTTTTAGCAAAGTTTTAGTCGGTAAGGCTCTGAGACGCAGAAATGTTTATAATTGTCTTAATTTTCATGCTCCACATTCCATGAAGTGCTTTAGGTACCATTTTTTTCAGAATATCTGACATTTATAATAATGATTATCAGTTTAATTGTATTATGGTGCAGACAGGACCATGAGGAGAGATTTTTGTTAGGTGCACTGAAGCTTGTAAGAAAAAGACATCCTATATCAGTATTGTTAACTCAAATGTTCAAAACCTTGAGTATGTCCTTCCATCACAATCTGAAGTTATGATATGAAAAAAAGGCATTTTTTTCATTGTATTATTCTGATTTTTCAGTTTTAGATTACTTTGAGATTTTGAATTTTTCTTCAACTAAGAATGCCTGTTTAAAAAAAAAAAAAAAGATATCTGATAGTCTTATGAATTTGTATGTCTTCTGAGGAGCCAATAGTGTTCTCCATAGGGCACATAACAGTGAATGAAGAGTTTCTTAGTTTTCTATTTACATTAATTTTTTTTATTGGTATTAGTCCCATGTCTGAAAACCTTTGCTATGTTTCAAAACACTGTAGGATTCCCTTTCCTGTTGGATCCTGAGTCCCACTGGGATCCCATGCTGTTCACAGAACAGTTGAAATTGGAAGGGACCTCTGGAGGTCATCTTGCTTTATCATCTTGAAGATATTGAACAGGATTTGACCCAGTATTGAGCCCTGTGGTACACTGCTAGTTACTGGCTGCACTTCATGCCACGGGTCATCAACCTCTGGGCCTGCTTTTTCAACAAGTTGTCAATCCTCCTGTCTGCTTGACCAGCCCATACTTCATCAGCTTCTCTATGAGGATGATCTTACAGTGCCCATTGTCTATCTGAACTTCAGTGTTCACTGCCTTGTTTTCAGTAGACACTGAAGCCTGGATAGACAATGTCCACTGCTCTTCCCTCATCTACCAAGCCAGTCATTTCATCATAGAAGGTTCCCAGGTTGATTGGGCATGACTTCTCCCCTGATCATGCCAGTCTGTTGCTAGCTGCTACTGCATTGCCTCAGCTGTGCTGAAGCTGACTGGAGAGAGATACTAGCAGGCTTCTACAATCCGTGTCACTTGCTCGTTCTGGTCAGAGACTAATCTGAAGTTTGCACAGGCTCCTTTGCCCTTCGAGAATTCAGTTTCATTCCCTGACAAGTGACACCAGAGGTTATGCAGCCAATGTTACATGCTGGTGCATCTGAACTTTTACTCATTGTGGAGTTCAGATGTGGATGGATGAACATAGACCTGGAAAATCAGAAACTTGGTTAAACATAGCTGCTTTGACGAAAGGGGATGTAAGCAGTTTCAGATGCTAACTTGAAAGTGCCAAAATGTGCTGAAAAAGTACCCAAAGAGGCAAAAGCCTACATTACAATTTAAAAAATTGGCATGTTTGTGGCAACTTTTGTTCACAAAAGATTTTTGAGTAACTTTATTATCTACTTTGCTTACATTGGGAAAAAATAATCTGAGACAGAGGGAGAAAGAAACAGATAATCTTTCCCATGTTGCCTTTTGTGTTTTGAATATCTCATCTTTCTATGATTCTAATAACCAGAAAAGAGGAGAGAAACGAGGTAGTAAGAAAGCTTCTCATTTACACACCTGTTTTGGAGAATCAGGAAAAACACATTTACTATGTCATGAGAGCAAAAGATGTGCATGTGGTGTGATTAATATACGGCTAACAGTACAAGTAGGACAAAGTGGTTTTTTTCGTTCTCAAAAAGAAAACAAATCCATAAACTAAAATATTATCAATAAAGAAATAACATGATGGATGATTCTGTGTTTCTCAAGGAAAGCTTTTGCACCAGCACATTATTGGATGAAAAAGCAAATCTCTCCTGGCAAAATTAGAACAGGAAATTCTATCTCCAGTGCAAAGTCATACAGTCCTCAGGAAGACAAACTTCCCATACTCTTAAAGTCTCCAGGAGCAATCCCACTTGAGAGATGCACTTACTGATGAAGAAAAACCATTAAAAAGATGCTGCAAAACACAGTCTCAGGTCACTCAGATTCTAAGTCTTCACAGTAAATGTGTTGCTTTGAAACATATGTATTCTTTGGAGTCAAGACTCACAAAAAGGAGAGGAATAAAACAAATCCATCTAAAACAATGCCTCTAATTTTCAATAAATGTCATAAAAAAAGAACATGCAAAGCATAGCTGTTTGTCATGAGAAGGGCATTAATTCAAGAAAGCTTACAAGATGCTAGAGTGTGCTGAAACCATGTTTGGGTGAGCCCAGTGGTCTACTCATTGCTATGGCTCTGGCTTGGTGGAAACAGTTTTGCTGCACTAACCAGCAGCAGGCCTTGGACATGGCTCTGTGCAGTTTTCACAACTGAAGAGCATTTGATTGTGTTTTTTGTTTTTTCCTACCACAAGAGCACAACATTCTGGGGAATTTTCCAGGTCTTTCTGTCAAACTGAGGAGGCAGATGGTCAGTGTTGGCACAGTGCCCAGTCAGTGCCTTGCAGAACTGGGCCTTCCCAGCACTAATTTTAATGGAGGCTCCACCTGTAGTGAAATCTAGAGAGTCATTTTTATTTACCAAATGTTGAATGATTGGGTCATTGTCCTGAAAAATGATTGCACTTCTGTAATATTTTAATGAAAAAAGTAAACGAACTCTTCACAGTCATAGCTTTAATGACAGTCATGCAATTCATACATTTTAAATAAAGTCCCTAATTGGCTGTCTGTGAAGTAGCAAGAGAACTGGTGCAGTGAATGGCTTAAATGCAGCAATTACAGTATTTCTTATTCTTTGCCAATCTAAAATTAATGAAAAACCTTTCTTGCTGTGACCTTGACAAATGGTGGTGTAACCTTTTTAAATTCTCAGAGGGTGCTGAATTCTACCCTGTGAGAAAGTGATGTAAAGGAATTGCAGCTGAACATTTCTAATTAGTAAACTGAAACTCCGTGACAGGGAAGAAAGCTAAAAGGCACTGATTGGATTTAACATATATTAGACACCATCCCCAGGGAACAGAATTTGAAGATAGCTCTGAGTATTTTAGTCTTCGCATACCTGATTATCTCTGGGCATTACTGAATTGTCTGCAGAATTTGTGTAAACCTACTGGTTTTCACTCAAGGTAAAACCTGATCCTGTAAAATGTTGCCTATGTTTGATTCCTACTGCTTTCAAGAAGTGCTCGGCTCCTCAGAGAACTGGGTGCAGAGTGGAGCTTCCCAATGAAAGGTCTAGCTCATTTGCACTGGAGTAATTTCATCTACTACTGGCATTACTAACATGGGTTTTAACATGGAGGTACAGCACAGTTAAACCATCTTTAAACCCTTTTACACTTCCAATGAGGTGAGGAATTTTCACATTCAAATCTAATTTGTGTCAGTATTATTTCCATGTAGATATACATTAGTGTTGGATTACTAAAAGTAATTTGTTGATTTGATACCACAAAAACTCACAGGAGACTTAAAATAAAGAACAACCTTTTCTTTCTTTGCTAGGTCCCAACACTTGAATAACTATTCAAGTTATGTTGTGTTTCATCAGCTCTATTTTTATTCCTTCTAAGAGGCAAAATATCTTTGGGTGACAGATAGAAGAGTATGAGTTTTTGCTCTGTCATACTAATTTGAACCAAAAGAGATTTCTGACCTCCATCATGCTGAAGTGATCTGTTACTGAAGAAAAAATTAACTATATTTATTTTACATATAGCATTAGTTTTCAGAAATTCTAGGATTTTCCATGGGCCATATCATGTGTTCCTTTCTGATAATGGTCAGCCATTTCTGTGGTTGGATGAGTTATGCAAAGCTGACATGAGTTGGACTGCCCATGGGCACAATCCATTACTAGTGTGAAGAAAAGGTTCACAACATGAGTGGTCTTACAAATGAGATCTTTAAGATCAGGGATGGAAAAAAAGGACATTTTAAAAAATTGCTTTTTACATTCTGTTTTCCCTGACTTTTGTAACAGGCACAGAAGGGAAAAACATCTCAAAATAATGCTGCTGAAATCATTGGGCCATATGGACAAGAGAAACCAGAACAAACAAGAACTTTCCCCTTCATCGTTTTTGTGTTGCTAAATCCTACTCTCAACTACCAGACTGTCTAAAATCTCTAGGGCGTGTTACAAGTGCTGGTATGATTACTATGATTATTTCCTAATTTCTTGGATAATTCAGAAAAGTTCTCAACCATTTTTAAGAAGCTGAACATCTTCTGTTTTATTCAGTAATTCATATCCTGATAACTCTTCCTTATTATAAGTCCCACCTCCCTGACTCCTTTCTGCTAAGCAAACCGAGTGCAAATGTAGGTCAGGAGAACTAATACCCAAATTCCCTTCCTCTACTGTGAACGGAGCATATTAAAATTTTCCAGTTTAATTAAAGAGACTCTGCAAGGTTAGTGGAGCAGGTCTGCCTGACATTAATTTTTTTAATAGGCTAACTATTCTGCAAGTTAATTTCATTTCTTAACTTTAAATTCAAAATAGGTATTTCTTCTTCCTAACAGCAACTGCCCATGTTGGCCCTTAATTCTGCTGCTAGAAATCAGCCTTGTAACAGCAAATTATTATGTTTGTGTGAGAAAGAATAGAAGTTGAAAGTAAATTAGAAAATATAAGTGCTTTTTGAGAAGTGATTTATCAGTGAAAAGATATATCGTATGGAATGATCTGCACTGTAACATTCAAGACTTCTTCAGGTGACTTCTCTTATTTTATTCTTTATTTTCCTTAATTATTAATTCAAGGATTGATTTTGTTTATGCAATTCAAGATAACAGTGATTCCAGACAGGGTTTTTAATGAAGTAAGCAATCTTTCATTGCAAGTGACGATGACAGAAATGGCTTCTGCTTCAAATTTCTTTCCTTTCTTCAATCTTTGTTTCCTTCCTTCCTCCCTCCAGTTTTCCTTAGCTTTGGTAATGTCTGATTTTTGAGTGAGATAACTGTAACATTGGGTTATGGAATAATTATAAGTACTGCTTTCAAACTTTTTGTACATGCAAAATAGTATGTCACATAATTGCACCTTAAAAGTACAAACATAATAAAAATAATCACTCTGCTATATAAGAATATTTTCACCTGTGTGGAATGAATTTTCCTACTGAGTGTCTTTAATACTAATTGGAAAATGTTAAGAAAATCCCAGTACAATGAACAAAATGAATAGAGACTAAATTATCGAATCATAGTAACTGCAATTCTAGATTATGATAAAATGTTGTAACTAGCTTCTGCATGAAGAAGTCTTTCAGATTACATTTTTCATATACATATTTATCCTCTAATATTGCATCAAAATCCAATTAAGTGTCATTTTATAAAAGTAGTATGAAGGGCACTATTGGCCACATTAGTATTCTTGTGTTTGTTATCACTAGCTTCATTCTATAGGGCATTAAGTAGCTGCATCATATTTGGAGGCTTTCTATAGTTTTTTGTAATTTTTATTAAAATGGCTAGAGTAATGAAACGGAGACAGAAGGAATCTCTGAAGATCAAACTGTTTTGCAATCTCTATTTTGCTGCCTTCTGTACTCTTTTTGTTAGGATCTTCTCTGGTTTCTGATGATTCACCTTTTATTTTTTTTAAATGTTACAACTTTTCCTATGCATGAATACACTGAATTGCACCTTGGAGTGCTCTCAGATAACTTCCCATGAGATTATGTTCCCTTAAACGATGGCTTGGTTTTATTTTCATTGTGGTTAAGCTGATGAGCTTGGAGTCAGACATAATTGGCTCAAGGCCAGTTTACTATGGCTCCTTTTAAAAATGGAAATAAGTCAAAGTTTCATTTCATATCACTTACATTATAATTGAAGTGGGTGTTAGATTTCAAGGTTGCAGAAACACAGAGTATAAATCACAGAACATTAGGAGTTCGAAGAGACCTAGAAAGATCATGCAGTCCAACCCCCCTGCCAGAGCAGGATCACCTAGACTAGGTCACACAGAAACGCGTCCAGGCGGGTTTTGAATGTCTCCAGAGAAGGAGACTCAACAGCCTCTCTGGGCAGCTTGTTCCAGTGCTCTGTCACCCTCACAGCCAAAAAGTTTTTCCTCATGTTCAAATGGAACCTCCTATGCTCCAGCTTGCACCCACTGCTTCTTGTCCAATCATTAGACATCACTGAGAAGAACCTGGCTCTTTCCTCCTGACACTCGCCCTTTACAAATTTATAAACATTAATGAGGTTACCCCTCAGTCTCCTCTTCTCCAAGTTAAAGAGACCCAGCTCCCTCAGCCTCTCCTCATAAGGGAGATGCTCCACTCCCTCAATTATCTTTGTGGTTCTCACTAGACTCTTTCAAGCAATTCCCTGCCCTTCTTCTGAGGGGCCCAGAATTGAACACAATATTCCAAAAGCGGTCTCCCCAGGGCAGAGTAGAAGGTAAGGAGAACCTCTCTTGACTTAACTAACCACACCCCTTCTGATACACCCCAGGATGCCAGTGGCCTTCTTGGACGCAAGGGCACATTGCTGGCTCATGGTCATCCTGCTGTCCACCAACACCCCCAGGTCCTTTTCTGCCTGGCAGCTTTCCAGCCACTCTTCCCCAAGCCTGTAGGGCTGCATAGGGTTATTGCGACTGAAGTGCAGGACCCAGCACTTGGCCTTGTTGAAGCTCATGCAGTTGGCCTCAGCCCATTTATTCAGCCTATACTGATACACGGTGGTGTTCTTTCCCAGACACAAGACTCTCCACTTGCCCTTGTTGAATTTCATTTCCTTTCTCCCCGCCCAACTCTTCAGCCTGTCCAGGTCTCACTGAGTGGGAGCACAGCCTTCTGGAGTATCAGCCACTCCTCTCAGCTTTGTATCATCAGCAAACTTGTTGAAAGTGCACTCTGTTCCCTCATTCAGGTCGTTGATGAATATATTGAATAGTACTGGTGCCAGTACTGAGCCCTGGGGGACCCAGTAGATACAGGCCTCCAACTGGACTCTGTCCCATTGATCACAACTCTCTGCCTTCTTTCCTTCAACCAGTTCACATTCCATCTCACTACCCGATCACCTAGACCACACTTCCTCAGCTTATCTGCAAGAATGCTATGGGAGACTGTGTCAAATGCTTTACTGAAATCAAGATAAACCACATTCACTGTCATTCATCATCTATCCACATTCATCATCTATCCACCTGGCTACGTCCTCATAAAAGGCTATCAGGTTGGTCAAACATGACTTCCCCTTGGTAAAACCATGCTGACCCTCTTATCCTTGATATGCCTAGAGACAGTGCCAAATATAAGCTGTCCCATCACCTATCCAGGGATGGAGGTGAGGCTGACCAGTCTGTAGTTACCTGGATTCTTCTTCTTGCCCTTTTTGAAGACTGGAGTGACATTTGCTTTTCTCCAGTCCTCAGGCAGCTATGGCCAATTGAAACCTATTTGATATAAATCTCCAGCTACGGCTGACTGAAATCTATTTGAACTGAAGTCAGAAGTGGCCACGAGGCACTGATGTTGTAGCTGGTGCTGGTGCCTCTGCCAGCACCTCAAGAAAGCTTTGCACTCTAGCTAAGGCTCTTCAACTTCCCTGTAGTTTTGATGGGTGTAGAGTACATCTGTCATGTGGTACTACCTGGTCATTTTCACACCTGTGTTTTTCAACAATTGTCCTGTCAGTAATGAATTCCACTGGTATTTCCACTCAGACCTAGACCAAAATCCATTATTGTCAATGAAAATAACCCAGATTACTTACAAGGGCCCTCCTAGATCTTGAGACAATCTAAATGCTTGCAAATGGTTCATAGTTTATTGATAATTCCTACAAATGTTGACATTCTGAAGTAAAAATGAAAAGAGCTCTTAAATTCTTAAATTGAATGAGTCCTTTTAGTAAGTCAGTACAAATTTGTACAAGAACTTCATAAAGAGCTCAGCAGTTAGCACACAAAAAACATAAAATAGTACTGGAATCAGGGCCCTGTTCCCAATTACAGCTTTCTGAGGAGGGGAAGTGGAGAAGGAGGTGCTGATCTCTTCTTCCTGGTATTTTTTCCCTGACACACGGGAAGGTTCAAAGCTGTGTCAGAGGAGGTTCAGACTGGACATTAGGAAGCATTTCTTTACCAAGAGGGTGGTCAAACACTGGAACAGGCTTTCTAGAGAGGAGGTCAATGCCTCAAGCCTGCTGGTGTTTTAAGAGGCATTTGCACATTGCCCTTAACAACATGCTTTAACATTTGGTCAGCCCTGGAGTGGTCAGGTGGTTCAGACTAGATGATCACTGTAGGTCCCTTCCAACTGAAATTATGCTATGCTATGCTATGCTATGCTATGCTATGCTAATTTCTAGAAAGGTTCTAGTGAAGTGGATTGTTTTCTTTGGCTTTACATGTGTTACAGAGATCAGGAGTTAGAACCAACTTTTCCTCTCTGCATTCCCTTTCTTTGAGGTGGAATGCTGTGTCCAGGAAGGGACTGGCTAAAATTCATTGCTCCTTATTATACCTAAAAGCTTAGGAAAATGATCAGACATCTTAAAAGCTCAGTGGTTTTCAGCCCATCAAATGGTAAGTAATACCATTTATTCTTTCTGATGTAAAATGATTTTTTTCACTTCATTTTTCCACTGAAACTATTTACATAATGTCTGTGTTCTTTTATGACTTGTACAAAAAACAGTGCTGTGCTCCTACATTCGCATGGGCTTAGGGAGAAGGCTGAAATGGGACAAAAAAAGAAGTAAGAAATGCATGTGCCAATCATTTATATGCTTTTTATTCACCACATATGTTATAAACTTCATAGAAGTTTCAAAGTAAGCATTTCTAATAACCGAAGAATGCCTGTCTCCTCATGAACTTTCAATATGCTTCTATTTAACATTTACTGGCCCAATTTTATTTGTATAGGTCAAGAGGATTTTTTTCGCATCTTGTTACAGGTAAAAGGGTACTTGAGTGGAAAAGGTGCACTCTCTTTTGTCACCACAGAATTTCAAGTAGCTGAGCATATTCATTAGAAGCTGGAGGGCTTTAGCACAGATATGAGATATTAGACCAAAACTTCCACACTTCTATTAGAATAACAATTGGTTGTACTGGAATTGATATAAAGGGCAAAGCCCACATGCCAAGTAGGTCTGAGATTTAGTTGAGGTTTATATATCCCACTGTTAGAGCATTTGCTAGTCATTAAGACAATTAAATGACTTGCCTTTAAGATAATTTATATCAGAAAAGTCCTAGTGACACTACTGAGGCTCTGCTGCCAGCTCCAGGTGTACATTACCATGTGGTATCATGAATTAGATCATTAATGACGGCACTGTAAAACCAGGGAGGCCTCTCTTCTTGCATGTTAAAGTGCTGGAGAGAAATCTGGGGATGGAAGGAAGACAGAAAACTGAGTCAAAAGGTAAATGAGCAAGATGTCTAAAATGAACATTTTAAAAGATTATGTTCCTTTCTTGAATTTTTTACTCTTTCAGAAGTTTCAGAACTAGGCAAAATAGTTTCTTTCAAACCTCTGAGTAAAACTTGGCTATTTCGCTATGTGCCTAATAATTTTTAATGTATTTTAATAGATTAATATTTTTTAAATAAAATTCAGATTTTACAGCCCATAGAGATGGTTTTTTCCTTAAGTTTTGTCTAAGTTGGCCTTGAACAATTAAATTTCTCGTTAGTTTTCCAATAGATAGTTGACATTTAGGAATTAGTTAGAAATTATAGTTTCATTGTCCATGTTATTGCAATGTAATGTTCATTTGGAGAGAAACACAATGTCCTATTTAAGAAAACTGCATTTAAATTATCCATTTTGTTTTGTTCTGGAAAGTATTTGCATGATGATAAATGAATAAAGAATAATAATTCCCAAGGAAACACTGTCTCTATCCTTGAGTTAGAGAAATGAAGGCCAGATTTGGAACAAATGGTCTGGGAAAATGCTGTTTCTACAGTAATAGAAAGCACTGTTATCTGAAGAATGTCTCCTAAGATAACAAATCACTGTCTGAGGAGAGATGAAATGCAACATGACTTAAAAGGACTTAAATTCTAAAATAAATATTTTTTTTCCTGCAGCAGAATTATTTCAGATGCCACAGCTTTCCAATTTGATTGCTTAAGTCTTCATGCATATCACTGACATTTGAATTTTCCATCATTTATCTTGATTTCCTTGTGTCAAGACAAGCAGGAAATCTTCAGGCAGGATACTTCTTGATTGACCATACAGCTAAGTAGAGTCAACACTGAATCTATTCAGCTGGAATTCAGCTAGACAAACACCTTCAGAAGTACCAGTCCCTTCATTATTATGCTATGTGCACATCCATCCACATGCACAGGTTTTTCCAACAACCCTCAGAGACAATTCTGGCTTGATCACACCACCTGATTTTGACTCTCTAGGAGGAAGTAGTATAAATACACTAAATACAGATGGGTGCAGACCACAAAACTTTATTTGATACGTAAATCACTTTTCTAGGGAAAAAACACTGGGAAATTAGTATTTTTCATATTCTAATATCTAGATTCTAGTAAAATATCCACTATGTTGCTATCTGGGAAATTATAAATTTGGAGAAGAAAGGAATTAATAGGAGAAATGTAAAAGTGCAAGAACATGACTGAAGGGAGACAGCAGATGATGGTGTCAGGAAACGAAATTTCAGATTGAAGGGAAGTCACTATTGGACTTTCTCAAGGATTAATCTTTGGACAAATCTTTTAAATATTTTCACTAATGGTCTTGGCTTAAAGAAGTGCATGCATGAAATCTGCAGTATCATAAACACAAAAGGAAGACTGAGATATCAAATGACTAAAAGACTAAAGAACTCCTATGATTGCAGGAACGACAGAAGGAGGATTGCCAAAAAAATATTCAAGGGCAGGTGTCTGAGGATTAATAATAAGAAAATCAGCAATTTGTTTATCATTTGGAAGTGACTGAGGAAAATGAAGACCTGGTGTGCTATGTGACTGTGAGGTAACTGCAAAGCAACATTTGAAGAATGACAGTAAGCTGGGGAAGACTCAATGCCATTGGTGAGGCTGTATCTGGATTACCAGGTAAATTCTTTATCAGTGATCTGGATGAGAGGACTGA
>NW_010181859.1:0-1114 GCF_000695765.1 Mesitornis unicolor
CTACTCCTAAGAAAGCACGTGATGTAGCAGGGAAAAAACCAACCGCAAACACCACTCCCATCCCCCTGCGCCTCAAGGCAAAGGGGGATGGGGAAGGTGAAGAAACCGGGAACAAAAGTTGAGCCCGGGAAGAAGGGAGGAGTGGGGGGAAAGTGTTCTGATTTTAAGATCTCTTTGTATCTCCCATTGTTCTACTCTGATGTTGGTAACAAATTAAAATTTTGATTTTTTTATTCCTCATGATGAGTCTGTCTTCTGCCTGTGACCTGTTTAAGTGATGAGAAGCCCTCTCAGTCCTTATTTTGACTAGCCTTTTATTTGGGGCATCGTGGTGCTCAGTTATGCACTGGGCCTAAACCACAACATCAACTTAGTGTAACCAGCAGATTTCATCACTACACTACTGATTTTTGTGCCAAACTAGATGAATATTTGTAAATATTTTCAGTACTTTCATTCCAAGCGAATATATTACCTTCCAATGCTACTTCCTAAATCATCTCCTCATATTTTGTCTATGGATTTTGGTGTTAGTTTTATTACCAATCTTGCACAGTTTTAAGTAATCAATACTCTCACTGATATTCAGATAGGTAAGTCCCAAGATATTTTCATTATCTAAAAAAATAACTTGTTTTGGTCCTGCGTGACTCAAATTAGTATTTTTTTTAAAAAACCCAACAACAACAACAAAAGAAACCCCTGCTTTTATTCTTCACATATTGTTGCACTAGATTTATAATTCAGAGTTGACAAAATCATATTACCTTTCTATTGAAATACATTTACTCTTTTATATTTCTAGGTTATTAACCGGACTTGATCAGTCTCTAAGAAGATTACTCAATTATTTGTCCTCTTTGCTTGGAATATAGATAGCTGAGAACTGCTTTGACTAGATGAAGTTCTGGGCATCTTCATTTCCAAGTGTCCCAAATTAAAACTTTAATTTTAAATGGAACACATCTGGAGAAATAGATTCAGGTCATTTTATGATTCTAGGCAAATATTCTGTGATAATAGAAATCTGAGAAGGATAATAGGGCTCTGAAAATAAGCAGAGAGGAAAGCAAGACAGGTAAAACACTTCTGCTCAGGCTTTACCACTGCTGAA
>NW_010181859.1:1145-20757 GCF_000695765.1 Mesitornis unicolor
CAAACCCAGAGGAAAAGATCAGCAAAAAAAGAAAAAATAAAAAGAGAAGGAATTCTAGAGATCGTACAATCTTTGTCTTGTCTTTTGTCAATACTGTAAATGGTATCTGATATTATACAGTGATAAAATGTATTTAAACTGTTTTTTTATTCTGCATTTTTCTATAGTGTCTACAGCATATGAGCTTTTGTTTACCTTTGGTAATTTCATTTGAAGACATTAAAAAATGAAAGTTTTGATCTGAAGGAAGACACATGGAAGGCTGGGCATCTTAACCTTACACTTCTTTACAGGGACACTGTCAGTATCACTGACTGTCAGTTGTCTTACCAATTAAAACAGTAAATGGGCTGTCGAGACCATGTTCAAAAGACAAGGCAATAAATAATTAAGTTACAGAAAACTATCTTATAGTGAATTTGCAGAGGAAACAGTTTTTGTACGCAAGTTTCTGATGTCAGCACTTTGTACATTTGTTCAGCTTTGTTATATAAATGCCTGAACCTCAAGAATCATAATACTTCTATCTGAAAGTACAAAAGGATATTGCATTTCTATATGTTGTTTATATTACAGTATTAGTATTCTTCAGAATGAAACAGCAACACATAGAATGGTGTTATATGTCTATTATTCCTATACCACTTGTAAAAACTATACATCAGATTGTATGGATAGCTCCTTCTTTGAATTAATATTTTTAATGATGTAAAAATCAATTTCAAGTAAATTGATCAAGCAATTTAAGGTGATTTTAAATTAAAACATAAAACTAAGAATTATCTCTTTTTTATTTCATGCTTAAAGGAGCTTAAAACAAATCTCTGAGTTAGTAAATCTTTAGGATAATTTTATGGGAATTTTGAGACTACAGATATGATCTCTTTCACTGTTTATATATTAAGTAGAAAGACTGCAGTGGAAGCTAATCAGCTGCTAGCTGATGACTCTTTTTCAAAAGTGCACCGTTTTTGCTTTAAGTAAGAGAATTACTGCAAAGATTATCCTAATAACAGAAAACCCTTAAAATACATTTCTATTTTGCAAAAATAGCTATGAACAATTGATTTAAGCAAGCTGGAATTATGTAAGAAAATAGCAAAAAGCTCACAAAATATTCAACCAAAGATATAAAAGTCACTGACAGACATGACAAAAAGAATCAAATTTAGCAATGCTCTGTAATTTTTGTGTTGTTCAGCAGTTGCATGGCTGATCAGAATTTAATGCTCATTTTGGTTTCACAGTCTGCATTATTGTTTCAAAAGACATGTAATCGTACTTTTAATAACTAATTACAATGCATATTGGTATAATTCTTAGAAGGAATGCATATTATGAAGCAAACCATGATAGAGAGAAGCAATATCGATAAAGTTATTATTCTAAACTACATGATTAGTGAAGTCTTATTTTTCCGGTGTTCATATTATCAATATGTCTTAATATCCATTGCTGAAAAGCACTACTCAGGTATAGAAGCGATATTTTACATAATAGTATCTTTGACTTTACCTTCTTGCCTTCCTCATGTACCTTTATGCTATAAGCACACTCTGTCTACATGTAGGCTTGGGTTTTTTGGGATGGAGAAAAATCTAGAAATATGCCTTTTTATATCAATACTTTCATGCTTCTTTCTAGCCAGCATGAGTTCATAAAAGGCAGGTCCCGCGTGACCAACCTGATCTCGTCCTATGATGAGGTGACTCGCCTGGTGGATGATGGAAAGGCTGTGGATGTTGTCTACCCGGACTTTGGTAAAGCCTTTGACACAGTCTCCCACAGCATCCTCCTGGAGGATCTGGTGGCTAATGGCTTGGACAGGTTTACTCTTTTCTGGATTAAAAACTGTCTGGTTGGCCGAGCACAGAGAGTTGTGGTGGATGGAACTAAATCCAGTTGGTGGCCAGTCACAAGTAGCATTCCCCAGGCCTCAGTTTTGGGACTAGTTCTGTTTCACATCTTTATCAATGATCTGGATGAGGGGCTTGAGTGCTCCCTCAGGAAGTTTGCAGATGACACCAAACTGAGTGGGAGTGTTGATCTGCTTGAGGATAGGATGGCTCTGCAGATGGACTTGGATAGGCCAGATCAATGGGCTGAGTTCAATTGTATGAGGTTTAATAAGGCTAAGTGCCAGGTCCTGCACTTCAGTCACAATAACTGCATACAACACTACAGGCCTGGGGAAAGCTGCCTGGCAGAAAAGGACCTGGGGGTGCTGGTTGACAGCCAACTGAACATGAGTCAGCAATGTGCCCAGGTGGCCAAGAAGGCCAATAGCATCCTGGCTTGTATCAGAAATAGTGTGGCCAGCAGGAGTAGGGAAGTAATTGCTCCCTTATACTCAGCACTGGTGAGGCCATACCTCAAGTACTGTGTTCTGTTTTGGGCCCCTCACTACAAAAAGGACATAGAGGCACTGGAGCGCGTTCAGAGAAGAGCACCAAAGCTGGTGAAGGGTCATTATGAGGAGTAGCTGAGGGAGCTGGGTTTGATTAGTTTGGACGAGACCGAGAGGAGACATTATTGCTCTCTATGACTACCTGAAAGGAGGTTGTACTCAGGTGAGTGTTGGTCTCTTCTTCCATGTGATTAGTGACAGGACAAGAGGAAATGGCCTCAAGTTGCATCAGGGGAAGTTTAGGTTGGATATTAAGAAAAATATATTTACTGAAAGAGTGGTCAAACACTGGAACAGGCTGCCCAGGAAAGTGGTGGGGTCACCATCCCTGGCAGGGTTCAAGAACTGTGTGGATGTGGCACTTCAGGATGTGGTTTAGCAGCCATGGTGGTGTTAGATTGACGGTTGGACTTAGTGATCTTAGAGGTCTCTTCCAACCTTAATGATTCTGTGATTCCCCACAGCTATGCCAAGGAGCAGCAGAGCCAAGCAGCTCTGCAAACTGAGGAAACTGAGGAGCAGGACTCACAGCAGGACAGGCAGGGAAGGGACTAGGCTAGTAGGGAGCAGTCTTATATGGCTGAACAACATAAGCAAGGCAGCTCTGGGGGCAGCAGCTGGAGTCAGCCAACAGTCCAGCGTTTACCCTACACGTCTGTGGTGTACAGCAGCTTCAAGCTCAAGACAGAAAGGAAAGTCTGGGGGCCAGTTCAGAGATATGACACCAGGCTCAAGCCAAAGATGCCATGTTGGTCAGACAGAGACCAAGAGAGAGATCTTGAATTTGAAAGCAAGGCCCAAGCAGAAAAGGGGCTGAACTCCGCTGAGGCATCACAAAGCCTGTCACTTGCATGTTCCTGAGCTGTCCATCTGCCCAGCACATTAAAGACACACACAAGAGGAATGCACTCACAGCCCTGGCACATGATAAGTTTTCTAAAGTAAGGTTCCCCAAAACCTGTGATCCATATTTTAACAGTTAAGTACTTTTGTAAAGCTGATCTGTTACCCTAAACTCCTGAGAAATCCTGATACATTTTAATGCATTACTAAGTAAAATTCATGAAGAGAAAAAGCAGTATCTGACAACGTATGCTTGAAGTATTGTTATAGCACTGTGGCTTATTAATTATTAGTGATTTTATTATTTAGTGATTAATCATTCAGTCAATGCAACTCAAACCCTCGTATTTCAAACCCCTACAAGAGCACGATATACCACAAATTACACAGATTTGTCCTGAGTTCCTGTCTAGCTTTAATAAATTGTTATTATTGCATATATGTAATGAGAAAATAGATTACATTTTATTGTTGATGGCATTACCAAAAGAAGGAAAAGTTTCAACAGGAACGGTTACACCAATTTTTAAAAGGGTTTGGAACCTCACCTATTTCTTTGGGAAAGCCAAAACATTGCAATGCAGTAGGTCAGTGGTTAAAGAAACCACAAGATAAATGTGAAATCCAGGTTTCTATCTTTGCCTTGATGTGTAGGAAATGGCTGTATCCTGTTGCACATCATCAATGGGTAGTATGCCTGTGCTGGATGATTAGCATTGAATTGCATATATTTGATTTCAGTCAGGTAAAACAGTTTTTGTTATCACACTTTCCTGTTAAACATCTTCACCTCAGATAGCTTCTGGACTATTTCTTATTCTCTTTTTGACTTTTCTTCTGGATAGAAAATAAGAGATATTTTAATTCCCAGAAAAGCTTAAGGATAATTGAAAAAAAAATCTGGCTCCCTTTGGTAGCAATGGAAACATAAGCTTACGATAACATTTTAAAAATACGTGTAAGAAAGATACGTGATGAAACAAGAATAAGAATCTACAGAATAATCTGCTCTAGAAAAAAATTCTATTTACAAAGTGGAAACAGTACTTACAAAGGAAGGAATGGGAGGAAAAAACCTCTAGTTTTCAGAGTTTCCATTATTGCATTTAATGTATCAGTCTAGTCTTCTTTAAGAAGCCAATACAACCTCATTGAAACTTTGAAACTGAAGACAATGAAGCCTTTTAAATGAATACTATCATGCTCAATATACTGAATCTGAGAAAATAATTACTTGTCTGGCTGAGAAGACAATTGCAGGCAATGCAACACTTCAGTGTTAGAAAATACTGTCTTCTACAGACAATATAAAAATGTGAAAGCTAGTTTCTTGGTCTATAGTAGATAATATCCAGTTTTACATTATAACTTCTGGCTTCAAATTATAAGCTAGTATCAATGAAAGTGACATGCGCAACATCATCATACTGCTTAGAGATTATTCATGGTCCCATGCATTCAATTGTACTGGGAAAGTAAAATGATATAATGTGAATGCAAACAGATAGTTAGATTCCTAATTAGCCTTATAAAAAATTTATTGTGTTTTCAGGAATACAAAGGATATCATAGAGTAATAGAATAATGTAATAATATGTCTGGCCATTTATCGATACAGATTTTTATTCACTGACTATTAAGGGAGTAGCCTATGATTGTGATTTCTAGATACAATAGCAAAAATTAATCTGAAATCTGTTAAACTGCTTACATTGAAAGTTACTTGAGTACATCCTTAAGCTGACAAAATGGTGTAATATTAAATTAAAAACATTGCAGGAACAAACGTGTAATAAACCTTATCATTTTTTGTTGTGAGTAAACATTTATTATCAAGAGAGAAACAGAATGTACTAACTTATTATTAATTTGTATGATGATAGTAACAAAGTTACTAATTCTAGAAAATTGTGTGCAATATAACAGATGCAACAATTGTATCACACTCGATACAGAGAGCACAATAAGGAATGCACGATTATTATAAGCCTTTTCTTCTTAAAAGAATTTTAAATACTCATATTTTTCCTTTTTTAGTTATTCTTCCAATATTCCCTGTAAAATATCTGTACAAAATTACTACCAGTTTTCATCATTTAATTATGCCATATAATACTGATTCCCCAAATGAAAAGTGTAATTTCTTTAGCAAGAATGTCAAAACTGTGTAATACAGTATTATGATAAGGGGGGAAATCGACAATCAAAATTGTATTACAGGGACCAATTTACTAGGAAGTAAATTGTTGCCCTCCAATACTGGTGTATAATTAAAGTTATTAGACTAAACATTTTTCAGTTATAAGCTTATCATTAACTTTATTTAGAAGTTTTATGAGGCATTACTTTGTGCTGCTTCAGCCATAAGATATCAGGAATAAATACACTTCTTTTTCAAAATATTACTCACTGCAGTCTTTCCTAAAATGTTATTTGCAGCTCACTGAGGATTAACTGACGTGATGATGTTCCCTTCTTTCCAGTAGCTAAGTTAAATTGGGAAAAGATAACGACATTAAAGCTTTCCAAATATGATGTTGTCATGTAAACAATTGAGTTAGTATTGAGAAAGCATGGAGAGGATGATTGTGGGTCAGGGGAAAGAGATTAACATTTCAGACAATAAAATTATTTACTAGAATACAATCAGAGCTATGAAATTGGTGCAGATCCTAATGTTCTGAATTATAGTCTCCTAATTAGAAAGCCAGCAATCAATCAAGTTCTATATTGCCATTGTATGTAAAGCTTGAAAACATATTAAGGTTTTTCAGAATTTTGCTAACTGAGCAGAAAATATGGGTAGAGTACAACCCTCTGAACACTTTTTTTTTTTGACAAATCTAGCTCAGAATGCATATTTCAAATTTTAATAAAATAAAAATAGATAATTTAAGTTGTTTATTTAACTTCCTTCATATTCAGTCCAGTCTTGCTTGTTTTGGAAGGCTTGAAATTATGTTGGGATTAATACATGTTTTTTCAGCAATTTATTTTAGACACATAATTTATTCTGGCTTCTGACTCCAAGCAAACAGAAATAAACGTGCATGGTCTGATGGTGAGTGTGAGATAAGGTTATCTACAGATCCTTGAATATACAGCAACACCATAAAATGCCAAAATCCTATCAATTATACAAATAGTGTCTAAAATATCTGGGAAGATCTTAGGTTTTATAGATTGGGCACCGTACGCAGGTGTATTCCTGCATTAAATTTGCTTATAGAGCACCTGTCAGTCTTTGCGTTTATAGGGAAATGTAAAGGAAATAAGGGATTGGATATATTTCAGAGACATACCCTGCAAAACTCATTATCATAGTTTTCCTGTTTTCTCAACTGCTGTGAAATATATGCTCTGCAAGGTTCATGTGACTCCTTAGAGGTATACAGCCCTACCTTCACCTAGTGAAACTGCCTGTAAAATTTCAATTTGTCTAGTGAAGTTGCTTGTGAAAAACCACTGTTATATGCTCAGTCACATTTGTAGGTCGTCTTTGTCCTTAAAATACCAAAAGGCATTCAACATCACTTTCCTGAAGCTAAGATTCAAATGATTCTAGGACAATCTATGAAAGAGCACATAAGTGACACAACTTAGATCGCAAAGGCTTATGAAGGACCTACCCAGTGAAGAAGAGAACAAGACAAAAGCAGCACAGTTCTTTGACATATGTTTAAGAGGCTGCAAAGTGTTCTAAGTTACAACTCTGAGTCCTGGAGAAGATTAATGAGTTTTATCACTTAAGAAGACATTGATGTCTCTGATCACTTCTCTGGTAGGTGTGTACTGGTGGATGAATACTTGGGTAAGAGCTGGCAATGTGTTCCTGCAGCCCAGAAAGCCGGTTGTATCCTGGGCTGCATTAAAAGAAGCATGGCCAGCAGGATGAGTGAGTTGATTTGGCCCTTCTACTCTACTCTAGTGAGACCCCACCTGGAGTACTGGATCCAGCTCTGTGTCCTCAGTATAAGAAAAGCATGGACCTTTTAAAACGGGTCCAGAGGAAGGCCAAAAAATGGTCATAGAGATGGAACACTTTTATGAAAAAAACACTGAGAGAGTTGGGATTGTTTAGCCCAGAGAAGACAAGGTTCTGGAGAGAGCTTTTTGTGGCCTTTCAATGTAAAAATGGGGCTTATAGGAAAGAACCCTTTCAAACCAAACCGTTCTATGATTCTATGATTCTATGATCATTAGTGGGCTAATCAATGCATGTATTTAAATGATGTGATCATTAATAGTCAGAAGGGAAACCCTGGAATCGTAGTAGACATGTAAACATCAGCTCAGTTTTCTGTATGAATCAATAAAGCAAATAATAAGTTATTTGAAAAGAACAGTGTATCTCATAGTTATATACTCACAATTTACCTCCCAATAAATACATTCTTCACCACTGTTGAAAGCAGTAATTTTTTTTACTAACAAAACTACTTGGAAATATGACATCAAAAGTATTGTTCACCCTGCTTTGAGCAGAAAATTAGACAACAGATTTTCTGGTGTTCCTTCTAAATTTAACTATCCTATTATCCTATGAATTGTTGTAGTCCTTCAGAAATCACCTGCAGAACAGGTGGCAGAGTTTAGCAGACACATCAAAATATAACACAAGCATGGGAATCTGTTATGGTTTAAGGGTTAACAACCTGAAAGGGAAGGACAGGTGGTATCTGTAGGACCCTGAGGGATCAGAGATCTGTACTGTTCCCTTCCCTTTTCAGCCAGTCTAAAAAAAATGGGGATGCCCAAGATTTTGCAGGTTTTTCCTGGCTTCCTGGACTGCTTCCTGTCACATCCCTAGACGGCTGGGGTTACCTCCACATGCCAAGCAGCACCCACCATCATCTGCTCCCTGGCACCACTGCAATCCCAGTGCCCACGAGGCACTGCTTGGACACTTTTGGATCGGAAAAATCCAATGGACACTTGGATGCTTTTTTGGGATCAGATTTTGTATATAGTGAAATATCCTTTGTTCCCCCAGATTGTTTGTGGGGGTTTTTTGTTTTGTGTGTTTGTTTGTTTTGTTTTGGTTGGGGTTTTTTTGTTTGTGGGGTTTTTTTTCCATTAAACTTGTTATATCCTTAACTTCCAACCCTGTGTGAAACATCTCTTCTCTATTCCTTTTTTTTTAACCCCCTCCCCTGGGAGGGTAGGGGACAATAGAGAGAAAATCCTACTCCTTGTTTAATTTGGATTTACACTGAGGCCTAAACAGAGAGAGAATCTATTAATTATTATCTGCGCAGTTTCCTTTTGGTGAGCAACGCATTGCTGAAGTCTTTAAGACAACCTATTAACAAACAATGTATGTCCGGTAACAGAGTTATCTACAGAAAACTAAGAAAGACAAAATGTAGGCAAGGAAATCAAGAGATCAAGGTCCTGATAAGCAACAGTACAAAAATACAAGTAAATAAATAAATTTAGTAGCTGCAAAGGAGATATTACTTGCTAAATAAATACTGACACCAAAATTGGACTACAGCTGTATCATTTGGGGAACCCTGGATGAATCACTGTTAATTGGAAACTGATAAAGCCACTCTAGCTAGTGTCTATAAGCAGATGTTTTGTCTATCAAGATATTTATGGTTAGATCTGTGGTCTAGATTTCCAAATATAATTGCGGGGCACAGACATTTTGTAATTTAACAAATATAAATGTTCCATGCTAGATGATCATGGAATCATAGAATAAAAGCATGTATTGAGTTGGAAGGGACCTTTAAAGATCATCTGGTCCAACAGCCCTGCAGTAAGCAGGGACAACGTTACTAGATCAGGTTGCTTAGAGCCCCATCAAGCCTGACTTGGGGCCTCCACCACAGAATCATAGAACGTTAGGGATTGGAAGGGACCTCAAAAGATCATCCAGTCCAATCCCCCTGCCGGAGCAGGAACACCTAGATGAGGTTGCACAGGAAGGCATCCAGGCGGGTTTTGAATGTCTCCAGAGAAGGAGACTCCACAACCTCTCTGGGCAGCCTGTTCCAGTGCTCTGTTATCCTCACTGAGAAGAAGTTTCTTCTCAAATTTAAGTGGAACCTCCTGTGTTCCACCTTGTGCCCACTACCCCTTGTCCTATCATTGTTTGTCACCGAGAAGAGCCTGGCTCCATCCTCGTGACACTCACCCTTTATATATTTATAAACATGAATGAGGTCTCCCCTCAGTCTCCTCTTCTGCAAACTAAAGAGACCCAGCTCCCTCAGCCGTTCCTCATAAGGGAGATGCTCCACTCCCTTAATCATCTTTGTAGCCATCTCTTGGGGCAATCTGTTCCAGTGATCCTCATGTTGGAGAACTTTTTCCTAATATCCAACCTAAATCTAACCTTTTCTAGTTTAAAATCATTACCCCTTGACCTATCACTACATGCTCTAGTGAACAACTCTTCCCCAGATTTCTTATAGTCACCTTTCAGGTATTGGAAATGATCAAAAATCATGACTGGGAAGTGAGTGCTGTTATGTGTTTATATTTTCCACCTTGTGCAATAAGGTGTAGAGAGGAACAGAGACTGAAGGGAATAATAGAGCCACTAAAATTACTGTCAGGGAACATAACAATGAAGTAATGACATTTCAGGGAGCTTGGGTCATTGAGTTATAGTGTGGCTACAGAAAAAAAGAGCAACAAACAACTCCTGAGACCCGCTAGCATCCACATATTCATCTTGTAAAAGGGCATTGGGGTTAAACCATCTAGAAGCTGTCTCTTCAATTACTTTAAAAGGCTAAAAGAATTATGGCTTTTTTCTAAGCCCTTGTTACACTGGATAGTCCCTGCAGGTGAAAAAAGATAATCACACTGACAAAATTCAGTGATTGGATGGTTAGTGCTCTGTACTGCACAGGCCAACAGCCTGGAGACAAAGGAGGAATGTCAAGCCCCAGTTTATTATTGCTTCACTGGGCTTGTTAAGTGTTGCTTTTTCCAGTTGCATAACATTGATGATATTCTGGATGTCACTTGAATCTACTCCTGCACGCGCAACTTCTCTTAAAATGTTTGCTTTAAGCACTGGAGCAAACTGTAACCTCAGCTATGACAGTGCAAATCAAGACTAACTTCAGTGCAGGCACTGGAGTGTCATGGTATAAGGTTAAACTCAGTTCAAAACGAAACTCACTGAATATAAGCTGTGAATTTGTTTAAGAACCTTTTCTGGCACAGATGTACATGTGAAATTACCCCTGAAAAGCCTATATATAGCTCTCCAGTATCTCTACAGCATGTTTATTGGTTCTTTCTCCTGCAAAGAACAAAGCTATTCTTTCCTGTGTTCCTGACTCATCCAGTCATTCTCTCACTCCCAGATTTTCTACTATACTTTTGTGCCTTGTACAGAGATACTGAAAAATGGCTCTAAAAATATCTTCAAGAATTTTAATGCCAGAATGAAAAAGGCTTATGAATATGTTTTCCAGAGGTTGTTACTCTCAAAATGTTGTTTATGGTCAAAGAGAAAGAACAATTTATATACATATAAAGCAAATATTTTGGTAGTATAATTGAAATATAATAATTGTTAGCTAGATAATTATTAAAGAAAAAGAAAATATAATACACTTTAAAATTTTAATACAGAATTCTCAGCTTCTACTCGTTCTCCAAATGTTATGCTCACTGTTCCTGTGTTCCTGTATCCTAAGATTCATTTCTGGTGCTGGTGTGTGTGGTGGAGTGTTACTGGGAATTGTTAACATCTGGAGTCCTTTGCCAAGATAGACAAATATTATATTCATGTTGGTAGTTTCTTCCTCCTCTCTCTACAATTCTACTTGAAGTCATTTTCACATGTTTGATAGCATACTTTTTCTTCAGTGGCTTCTTTTCTTCTAGTTAATAGCTTATGTTTCATATCTTTACTCATCTATGTTGCATTCTTTTCCCACACTTTTCAAGGACTTTGCTATTATATCAGGTCTGTATTTCTCCACTCAACCTCATTTCTACAGTGGAGTGAACTGCATCAGTGGACAAGCGAAAAGCAGCTAATGTCATCTATCTTGACTTCTGTAAGACTTCTGATAACGGTCATCCACAACATTCTTACCGCTACATTGCAGAGATATGGGTTTAAAGGATGGACTATTTGATGTAGAAGGAATTGTTTGGATGGCTGCATCCAAAGTTGGATGGTTTCAATGGAAACCACTGAGTGGTGTCCCTCAAGGGTTTATACTGGGACCAATAGTATTTAGTAACCTCTTTAAGCCTACAGAAGGTGGAAGCAAGGACAGGTAGCCAGGGAGAAATACAGATAAATTATCTGAGAAGCCAGGGATCAGGTTAGGAAAGCTAAAGCCCTGATAGACTAAAATCTAGCCAAGGATGTTAAAAGGAACGAAAAAAGCTTCTATAAGTACAACAGTGATAAAAGGAAGAATACGGAAAATGTAGGCCTTCACCAGAAAGAAACAGGAGACCTGGTTACGTGGGATATAGAGAAGGCTGAGATACTAAACAACTTCTTTGCCTCAGTCTTCACGGCAAGTGCTCAAGCCAAACTGCCCAAGTCACAGAAAGCAAACACAAAGACCTGGACAATGCAGAACTGCCCACTGTGGGAGAAGACGTAGTTCAAGACCATCAAAGAAACTTGAAGATACACAAGTCCATGGGACCTGATGAGATGCATCTATCAGTTCTGAGGGAACTGGCAGATGAAGTTGCTAAGCCACTATCCATCATATTTGAGAAGTCATGTTAGTATGACAAAGTTCCCTGTGACTGGAAAAGGGGAAACATAAGCCTTGTTTTTAAAAAGGAAGCAAAGGAAGACGTGGGGAACTACCAGCTGGTCAGTCTCACCTCTGTGCCTGGAGAGATCATGGAGCAAATCCTCCTGGAAGCTATGATAAATCACACGGAAAAGAAGAAGCTGATTCGACAGCCAACATAGCCACACAAACAGCAATCATAGAATCATAGAATGGTTAAGGTTGGAAGGGACCTTAAAGATCATCTAGTCCAACCCCTCTGCTATGGGCAGGGATACCTCCCACTAGACCAGGTTGCCCAAAGCCCTGTCCAACCTGGCCTTGAACACTTCCGGGGAGGGAGAACCCACAACTTACCTGAGCAACCTGTTTCAGTGTCTCAACACCCTCACAGTAACGATTTTCTTCTAATATCTAGTCTAAATCTACCCTCTTCCAGTATAACACCATTCCTCCTTCATTCTATCGCTACCTGCCCTTGTAAAACATCCCTTCCCAGCTTTCCTATAGGACTCCTTCAGGAACTGGAAGGCTGCAGTAAGGTCCCTCTGGAGCCTTCTCTTCTCCCGGCTGAACAGCCTCCAACCTCTCAGACGGTCTTCACAGAGGAGGTGCTCCAGCCCTCTGATCATCTTCATGACCCTCCTCTGGAGGTGCTCCAGCATTTTTCATGCCTAACAGATTTTTAGGCCTTCTACAATGAGGTTACATCACTGGTGGATAATAGATGAGCAACTGTTGTTACCTACCTGGACTTGTGCAAAGCATTTGACACTGTCCCATATGACATCCTTGTCTCCAAAATTGAGAGACATAGGTTTAATGGGTGGACTACTCAATGGATAAGAAATAGACTGCTTGGTTGCACTCAAAGAGTTCTGGTCAAAGACTCATTGTCCAACCGGAGATCAGTGATGAGTGGTGTTCCTCAGGGGTTGGTATCGGGATTGGCACTGTTAATCATCTTTGCTGGTGACATGGACAATGGGATTGAGTGCACACTCAGCAAGTCTGCTGATGACTCCAAGCTGTGTGGTGCATTTGATAGGCTGGAGGGAAGAGATACCATCCAGAGGGATCTTGACAGGCTGGAGTGGTGGGCCTGGGTGAACCATATGAAGTTCAACAAGGTCAAGTGCAAAGTCTTGCACCTGGGTCAGTATAATCCCAAGCACAAATTCAGACTGGGTGGAGAACAAATTGAGAGCAGCCCATAGAAAAAGGACTTGGGGGTGCTGGTTGACGAAAAGCTCAACGTGAGTTGGCAATTTGTGGCTGCAGCCCAGGAAGCCAACTGTATCCTGAGTTGCATCAGAAGTGTGCCCAGCAGGTCAAGGGAGGTGATTCTCCCACTCTACTCTCCTTTTGTGAGACCCTACCTGGAGTCCTATGTCCAGTTCTGGAGTCCTCAACAAAAGTAGGGCATGGATCCATTGGAGCAAGTCCTGAGGGGGACATAAAGATGACTGGGGCAGGTAGAGCACCTCTTATATGAAGACAGGCTGCAAAAGTTGGGGTTGCTCAGCCTGGAGAAGAGAAGTCTCTAGGGAGACCTTATAGCAGCCTTCCAGTACTTGAAAGGGACCTGTGGAATAATTACTAGAGGTGTCATGGAAATTGAACTTAAATTAAAAATATGGCATTGTTCACACATTAAAGAAAGACATAAGGTACAAGAAGTTACCAGGGTGAAGTGCAGTTGGCATGGAAAGAATTCATTCACAGTGGTTCCCTGAGCAGAATGATCAGCAATCTTCGAAATAGCATGAAGGATGGAACAGAGTGGAGACACCGCAGCTAACTTCTGTTGCAAACAATGCAGTAGGAAACATGGTGGTACTATGGAACAGAACTAGCAAAAGCTGTATTTTTATTACCCTGGGCCAACAGTCTATCAAAAAAATGACAAAATGTTGTCCTTTGTGTGTCCTTTACTGTTCATAATGTCATTATAACATCAAAACACGCATCCATCCTGAAGGCTACCCACCTCCAAGGTCTGACCACCCCTCACTAAGGCTGTTTATTGAATATTCTTAAGTCTATAAGCTTAAATCGAAGCAAGAGAATTTTACACCAATCATAACAAAAATATACATGACTAGAGTCACTCAAGATCCACCTTTCCAGGTAAAAATAGTATATAGTACAGGAGGGGGGGATGCTGGTGAAGACACTGTCATCAGAGAAGTCACACATCGTGGACCATTCCTGACTCCTAGGACCAGTCGACAGGCTGAGCCTCTCTTTCCCCTCCATAGGGATGCCTTTGGGTAAGATTTTACCACTCGTTTATGCTAAGTACCTCCCCAGCAAAACTTAGAAACCTCTGTATACAATCACTTAAATCTCCATATAGAGTGACTTTTCACTGTGCGCATTTATCTCCTAACACTTGCACGTGCTTTGCAGACAGTATATTTATCACCAGCCAAATCCAAAGGAACCTGTATTCTGTTGCTTCAATAAGCTGCATTTTCATTAAGCTAGTTGTAGAATCTTCACCAGGAGCTGCCTAATTTCTAAGTAAGGCAGTGAGAGTCCGTGCATCTGGATTACACTGAAGGTGCAGTGCACTATTGGTGAACCTGCAATTGTGCTGGACTAACAGTGCTGGACTGGCTATCACTCAAAATCTAAGCCTAGCTGCATCCAGACCCTCTAATATCTGAGGACAAGCTGGAACGCAAGGGAGTTTATTTTCTGCCAAATTGCTCCACCTCTTAAAGAGACAGAACCTGCAGGAAAGACAGGGAGGGACTCTTTCTCAGGGAGTGCAGTGATAGGATGAGGAGTAATGGCTTTAAAATAAAAGAGGGTAGATTTATATTAGATATTAGGAAGAAATTCTTTACTGTAAGCGTGGTGAGACACTGGAACAGGTTGCCTAGAGAAGTTGTGGATGCCCCTCCCTGCAAGTGTTCAAGGCCAAGTTGGATGGAGGTTTGAGCAACCTGTGTAGTGAAAGGTGAACCTGTCCATTGGAGAGGGGGTTGGAACTAGATGATCTTCAAGGTCCCTTGCAATTGTGCTGGACTAACAGTGCTGGACTGGCTATCACTCAAAATCTAAGCCTAGCTGCATCCAGACCCTCTAATATCTGAGGACAAGCTGGAACGCAAGGGAGTTTATTTTCTGCCAAATTGCTCCACCTCTTAAAGAGACAGAACCTGCAGGAAAGACAGGGAGGGACTCTTTCTCAGGGAGTGCAGTGATAGGATGAGGAGTAATGGCTTTAAAATAAAAGAGGGTAGATTTATATTAGATATTAGGAAGAAATTCTTTACTGTAAGCGTGGTGAGACACTGGAACAGGTTGCCTAGAGAAGTTGTGGATGCCCCTCCCTGCAAGTGTTCAAGGCCAAGTTGGATGGAGGTTTGAGCAACCTGTGTAGTGAAAGGTGAACCTGTCCATTGGAGAGGGGGTTGGAACTAGATGATCTTCAAGGTCCCTTCCAACACAAACCATTCTATTATCCTGTTACTAATGACATAGAGGATGGGATTGATTGCACTCTCAACAAGTCTGTGGATGACACCAAGATGAGTGCTGCAGTCAATACACTTGAGGGAGAGGATATCATCTAGATACCATCCACCTTGACAATCTTGAGAAGTGGGCCAGCCATATCAGTATAAAGTTCATAGATTGCTACTAGCATTGACAATACTATATGACAAGGCTAAACATTAACAGATACAGCTTGCAATTCCTGCTCTAGCTTATACGTTGTAGTTTTTTGGAAGGATATCAGTAGCTTATACGTGATATAATTGGATGTGGCTATTTCCTTAAGAAAATAAGCTACTACCTTTTTTACATTATTTGCTTTTGATTAAGGGTTTCACTTTTTTTCTGCTGGGAAGGGACCATGCAGTGCCACTGCTTCTCAAATAGACAGAGAAATATAGGATCCACCTGTCATTGTCTACATTTGTTCTCATGTAAAGACCATAAAAACATTAAAAAGTAAAGCTAAGAATATTGGCCCGAAAACAAATGAGAAGAACTACAATGTATTAGAAGAAGTGCAGAATGTCAGCTTCAAAAGTGTCTGCAGCTATAGAAAATTATAAAGGGCTGAGTCATGACATCTGTTTTTCTGCTGTACTTTATTCCTGTAATTAATGCTGTTTCCCCCATTCTGCTCTTTGCTGTCTACTTGCTACATCATGAGTAAATATTAGCTGAGATAAAGTAAGTATAAAAGCACTGTGAAAATCAGTTAACTGATTTGGATTCTTAAATTGGTCATAGTAAAATTTGCAAGGATAACAACAAAGCTTCACTGGTTTTGGTCATGAAAAAAGCTGCACAAAGTCATGCTACCAAATGTGAGTACTCACAAAAATTATCAGCTTTATTAACATTCTTGATCATATAATTACAAATTTGTGCTCCTTAATTAAGCAGCTTTGCAAGTATGTTAGCATGTAATTGCAAGTAAAACTTCCTGCCTCATGGAGAAAGAAATGAATGATTAACCTGGCATTTTCATTAGTTTGATAGCGACTAAGTTCTTATGGGTCTTTTGAATGTGCTATAGAAACACAGCAATGCATTCATCGTGACTTGAATTTTTCTTCAACACTTTCTATAAACAAAGTCTTAGGAAGATGGTTTTAAAATGTAAAAAATAATAAAGCTGAAATTCTAAAAATATAATTTTTCTAGCAACCAAACCCTTCAGCGGACTTTCAGACCATGGGTTAGGTATCTAAACAATGTGGAGGGTAAGAGTTAAACATATCAGAGTCCTAGCCGTACATATTTCATATTCATATTTCAGTACCTTCTCGTAATTATATGCACCTACATGACATTTTGAAATAAACAACAATCTCTCTTTCTTCAAGCTACTGCTAGATGGGGTTTACAGAGCAGTTAAACCCTGAGTAAGTATTTTGTTCCCTTCCATCTCTGCATGAACTCTGAACCCATTTTCATATGCCCTCACAGATTAGTTCCTCATTATAAAGCACTCTGCTATCATCTCTTTCCCATGGAAGCAGTTCATTTTCCATGCCACAATTAAGACAGAGAGAAAGAGGCAGAGAATATCTTGTATTCCAGCAGGCTGTTCAGAGTCACCTGGGAGTAGCAGGCAGAGGTTCCAGCTTGCTCTGGGTGCAGTTCATAGTCTTGTGCTGTTTTACAATGACTCTAGTGTTAAAATACATATCTTGTCATTCATGCGCAGTAATAGAGTTTAAACAAGGGAAAGGGCCTGTGATGTGCTTCAAGCAGTCCTAAGGAAGATGGGATTTTGCTTCACTAGATATGAAACTGAGGCAGTTGCATCTACAGTAAGTACATTGTGAAGGCACATAGCAGCCACAGTCATATTTTCTGTAACATCCAGTATCACAAACATTCTCAGATGGGTTGGGCAGAGGATCACCTCATTTGTTGATTCCAGTACACCCTACTTAACATAAAAGCATCTTGTTGCTTAAAACTGCTAATAACCAGAGTTTCATGTCCTAAGTCAATTTATTTTAGATGATACTGCATTCTATGTGCTTCTTTGGTTTATAACATACATCTGAACCTTTCAGATACAGGCAAGTAAACTGCTTAATCTTATGTGGGTTCTTATTTGTTTCTCAATCATAGTAGCATAGACGATGAAGATTATGAAAAATGAACTATTCTGTATTAATAAGTAGAAGCTGGTTATTTTATTAATTATTTGGATGTAACAACTATCATGTGTTAAGAAAATTCCTGACTTCTATTAAAGTATCTTGAAAGTTTACAGAAACGTACATTTCAGAAATAATGGAAGAAGAAAGAATGGAACCTAAAATGAATATGTCTGAATCACCTGCTTGTTGAATGTTGAGATAGTGCAGTGATTAGTCTCATAAAACCTTCCTTCATTTAGGAGAAAATAATGGAAATTTGGAAGTAATTACAGAAATATAGTCAAAACAATATAAAATTTAAATAAAATAATCAAAAAGGAGAAAGATCTAATAGTAAAGAGGAAAAGGCGCATAATGGCATCAGACACAGGAATGAACCATAATTAAAGTACAAAGATGATTAATGAAAGTTGAAATGCAAATGTGAAATAATATAGTACAAGGTTTATCACTTTTTTCCTATATGCTTTATTCCTTCTCTTACATGAAGTCAGTAAAAATTTACTGTGGATCTGAATCAACAGGACTGTTTGTCATGCCTGAAAATGTTGAAATTTTCTTATACAGTTTTATGACAGTTCAAAGTAATCTGCATTACTTGAACAATATACAGAATATTACTTTTGTCAAAGGGAACTAAAAAAAAAGAAAAATCAACAGAAAATGCATGTATGAAAACTGATACTGACAAATTTTCTTTAAAAAGCTTTATCTGTCTGTTTGTAGAATCTTATTTGGTGAAGAAAGGGAATCAACACTATACAGATAGATATTTATTTAGAGTCTGAGAAAAAAAATCTCTGCTATAGTTTATCTTGGTCATAAACTTATTAACAGCCTCTATTTGACTGCAGCATACCCATTTTATCTATTTTTAGGTCATCAGTACTCCCTATTTCTTTAAAATGCTTACTTTCTTCTTTTTTTTTTATTTTTTTTTATTTTTTACCCACACCCTTTGCACATGGGAAATGTTGCTGCTATATTCAATGGTAGTGAAGCTTCAACTTTGTACATGACTCAGGATGGCATACAGGTAAACTTCCAGTAATTTCCATAAGGGAGTCATAAACTTGCAAGGTGTGAATTCAAGACTAGACATAGCAAGAGATGAAGGAACTGCATGAGATGAGAAAGGCAGAAGCCAGTCAAAGACATATAACAAAAGCAGCACAGGAAGAAATTTCTCAGCAATTATTAGCACTAGAGCATATTTTCAGTTCTTAAACATTTCAGGCTTTCCAAGATACAACTTGCACCAGATAGCAGTTCTCAAGTTGAGATTATGAAAAATTACGACACTAGCCTCATGTTAAATCCTGATGGCTATCTTAGTGATAGTTCTTAATTTGTTTTTGAATATCTCAAAATCCTAAATATCTCACATGAATCCCTGGAGTCAAGATTACACCATGTGGCTGTTAGTGTGCCTGAGTTGACTGAAATGGTTTAACAATCCACATCTCCAACTGTGTGGTTTTGGCTGGGATAGAGATTCAAGTGACTAGGAGCTACCAGAGCTGACACTGTTGAGTTTCTAATGGGTCTAACTGCCTGATGACACCAACATGATAGTAGACAACAGTAGTTGCACCTAGGAAAAGCCAATACATTCTGCAATGTTTTGGCTTTTTAAGGTATGCATATCACTGCCACTTGGCTTTCTGAACTTTTCATTTGTGGCTCATAACACTTAGAGGGCTTAATACTACAATCCTGAGAGATGTGCCTTTTGCTTCACTTTCAATCTATTTTTTAAAGTTTCTTTCTTGGTGTATGCCATGAAGACTATAGAAGAAGGAGCATTTACTCTCTTTTTGCTTTCCTCAATATAATCTATTATGCTGCCTTGCCTAGAAGGAGTTTGACAATTCTGACATTGCTGGTGTTCTAAGATCAGGGTTCAAACTTCTCTTTCCTCCACCACTCTTTCTGCCTCATCTACTGTGTCTTTACTCATATCAGAATTGTAAGGA
>NW_010181859.1:20788-21389 GCF_000695765.1 Mesitornis unicolor
TAGGGAAAACTCATGTTCTAATTTCATATTTTTACAGCACAGTAATTAACATGTGTTTGTGGAGAAGTTTCCAAGGTACTAAAAATGCAAATATGAAATTATATTTTATTGATTCAGTACAGTCTGAAACAGCAGTGCTCTAAGCAGTTTAGCTGGCAAATTTATAGTACAATACTAAAAATAACTTATGTTCTTGATTTCTGTTCTTTAATGAAGAGATTTAATTTTCATTTGTGATTGCCAATTTAGAAAAAAATGTTGTGAAGAGTTATTGTTCACTTATAGATGAAATATTTTTAAAACAAATGAAAAATATTATCTAACCAGTTCCCTTCAGCAAGAGAGTGGATTTTATTTATTTATATTCAGTTATTTATTCCAATGTGTATGTGCAATATTCCTCATGTCAATATTTATGAGTGTACTTTTTTGCTATTAAATTAAATTTAGAATCCCACATGTTGATTGTGGTCCTGATAGCATTGCATAATACTGAGGGAAACCCAGATTTCCCAATGTGAGATCTCATTTTCAGTTGATTGGTACTTTTCCAAACATGACTTTTTGAAACTGAGATCACAGAATCACAGAATCACAGAAT
>NW_010181860.1:0-32069 GCF_000695765.1 Mesitornis unicolor
CACTAGAATGAGAGCCAGCGATCTTGAGACCATTTTTACAGCTAATCTTGTAATTTCATACATGATCTTGGTACTAATACTAATGAAACCTCTTAGGGACATAATATTACAGAGGAGGGAGAAACTCTACAAGAAATGGAATGAAATTTAGATGCAAAGGGCAAGGCTTCAGACTTCGAAGAGTAAGAACTTCCACTTCAGGGCTAGAACTCATGATACAGAAGCGATGGAAAAAGATAATTTCAATTTTGCTTGTCTCCTTTCGCTTTCATTCTTAAAGACTTGCACTGAAAAGCAGCACATTCCCTGCCAGCTAGATATACATCAGTGAAGAAGTGTAATGGGTGTATTAGTCAATCACAGCAAGACCACAAGCACCGATAAGATGAAGCCACGTAAAAGGAAGATGTTATTATGGTATGCATCAGTAAACACATTCCTGCAGAGATTACAAAAGAAAAACATAATGTCAAGGTCCAAAGCACAGACGGGACCCTATTTAGAATATGTTTCCTTGTCTGATCATCAGCTCAGAGAGAACTTATTTGAGAAGAAAGGCTAAAGAAAAGGGAATGAAGACACAAATTTATAAAGGAAAACACAGAATCTTGATTTTTGTACTGAAAAAAAAAGTAGTGTGTGAGTGGGTATGAATGAACTGTTTAACTGCAAAGAAGAGACAAAATACTCAAAATGCATGACAAAGTGGATATTAGAATATCATAATAAACAGGAATAAAAGAGCCATAAACATAAATTTAGTCTGGAAGCTGGAAGCTTCAAGCATCCTTCTTGCCATGAGAAGGATGAAATTAGCATGCAGCAATTTTCCCTAATAGGAGGAGTGGTCTACTTAGGCTTCAGGAGTTATAGAACAGCATCACGATACTGACTTAGGAGATTGTTGCGTGTGGAGGAACTGGTGATCCATGCAGCAGTTAACCTGAGCAGGTGTAAGCCTGTGCTGCACTGGGCTGCATGGACAGCCTGGTCTTCAGGCTGTGTTTTCTCATAAGAACATCCTATAATAACTTGAATGACCAAAATGGGGTAACCCTGTCTATGGACGTGGTCTGTACAGTCTGCTGATTGGAGACCTGTTTGATGAGGCACAACTCTGTGTTCCCAGCATGTACAGGGGTGTAAGATTATCTATACTATTAATAAATGGCATTTTGAATTTATACAAAACTCTGAATGCCTTTCTTACTGGCATCATAAAAAATCAGCACCTCTTGATGCAAAGCATAGTCAGCTTGTTCATTATATGAAAGGAGTATTATGTGTTGTTTGGTCTGCAATTACAGGGAACTAGGCTGAGAAGGTTCCTTCAGCTCCACTCCACTAGAAGACCCACATATTTAAGATCTATGAAAAAGAAAATCTTAGGGATCATGTGAATTTTTATTCTATTTTAGTGGAATTGCATTGTCTCATAAGTCTATCAAATGAAAACTGCTGATTCTTGGTATCAACAAGTTAATCTATGTTTTGTTCTTTCTTGATTGTGTAGGTAATGTGTGTTCAAGAAGACAAAAAAAAAAAGAGCTTGTGCTAGATTTCTTTTTATGACCAAGACATTCATCATTTTAACTAGGTTGCATACCACCTTTCCAGGACAAGTTTATGGCTCTCATAGATCCTACAGGTCAAGTGTACTATTAAAGTTTCTATAACATGATGTAAGAACCAAAAAAAAATGTAATGCTGTAATTTTTTTAATTTTTTTTTTTTTTTACAGAGGTATGTGGTAACTACATGAACATGATTTGGGTCAGTGTCACTAGAGAAACTTTGTATCCAGTCTTTTGTCTTTCTGAAGTGACTGACAAAGTTCACTTTTCTGTTCTGCAGTACTAAGGCACAGCCCTACAGACCAGAGGTGTTCTTTATGAACTTCAGGAATCTTTCCAAGCTCAATAATTGCATGCAAACAACACTAATTGGTTATTGAAATCTCTGAGCATCATTCTTTCAAATGTCAAATGCCGATGCAAGACCATGCCACACATATTTAATATTCATCTTATACATTTGAGGTCTGTGCTGTCTTCACACTTGGCAATACACACTTCATAAGACAACAAAAAAAATCTACACTAGGAAATTTTGTAAACTTCTTCAAGTCATGGAAGCAAACACTAATCAAGTGCATGGCTTCTTCTGGTTTCCTCAGGTTTTTTCCATCATCAACCTGAGAAATTTAAATCCTTTCCACAAACTGCTGCAGGATTGTATGGTGAGATATTGCTTTATATTTTAATTCTTAGGTTTTTTGGAATAGCTAAATGCTGCACCACACTATGTAATCAGAATCTGTCTTGTGGTATAGCATGGCTGTGCAACTGCACTGAACCCATTAACTACTTTCATGCTTGATGACAGACCTCTGACTAATTTGAAAGTATATAAACAATACAGAGTTTGCAGCTACACAATATTAATCAGGAGGCTAATTTATGAGCAGGCAAGCTATCACAGGAATTCAGTTCCTTGAAGAGCCAATGAGACAGATAATCTGAGTTTAGTAACTTGAGTCCCTAACACACAAGTATACAGAAACAGGTACTGCTGAGACCGCACAGGTAGTCATCAGGATTCATTCAATAGCCTCTTGCTGTCATTTTGATGAGGCAAACACTTAACAATACAGGGCACAAAATCCTGCAAACATACAGCAAGACAGGTAGACAAAGATACAGCTACTCTCCGAAAAGAATATAGACCAACATGCAAAAGTCACCAGATCCAAAAATATCAGGTTTTTCTCTTTGCTTCCAAGCACTGCTGTAATACTCTCAATCATCTTGTTCAAATACTGCAAAATCTCAGATATAGGAGTTGAGTTTCTAATTAACCGTAAGTTACAGCTAACTGAGAATTGCTCCAAAAGTCACCCACTTAAAAGGCTCCTCTTCCTCTGTGTTGGCATATTCTTAACACTGAAGAAAGTGTTACAGATCAGAGCCCCAAAGTCAGTTATATAGATTTTGTTACCTGGTGATTCCTCTGCAGAAGGGCACTTAGAGTATTGTCAAGGCATTGGTGCACAGTTCATGCAGATGGATTTAAAGAACCAACAGAACTTGTACACTATGTTCATGTTTGCTGGGTATAAGTCAGCAGATAAACTGTTTTAGTGCTGTTGGCTCACTTGTAACTTCCCAGTCAGCACTGGCTAAAAGAAGAAAAAGAGGAGGGCTATACCCCATGTCAGCCAGCAGAACTGAAGTAGCTCAGCTTCAGAATAACAGGAAATGAACCATGTGAAACTAACGCATGCAGGCCTAAAGGACCAGGACTCCACACTGTAATCCTTGCTGGTTTTTCTTATTACAGTTGCACTAATTCTAAACATGAAAACTATGTAAACTCTTGTATATTTAAAGCTATGTTTGCTGAAGTTTTCTCTGACTATATTAAAAATAATTATGGCCGAGAAAATTTTTCAGTGGTTCAGCTTAATCCTAATGTTCTTTGCAGCAGATAAAGACAGTGTCTAGTTCCAGTAGCTGAGTTATTTATTTTGGCTAAAATGTCTACTGAAGATAAATCTGGCATCTTCTATGACATCAAAGAAGGGAAAAGAGACTAACATAAGGAACATCACCGTAATGTTAACCTTCAGAAGTACTGAAGAGATTCTTCTGGAGTGTTTCCAGAGGTTAAAAAGTTTTAGCTGTGCTTCCTATCTGTAAATGGAACAGCAAACAATATATTATCAACCATATGCTTCTGTCAAGCATGTTTCTGAGTAACCATGTTCTAATTAGAGCTCTTGGTATGGGGCCGAGCACTGAAACACATCACTTACATTTATATTTTCCTGAAGGTTCTTAATCCATTATATTATATTCCAATTATGAAAATAGAAATTTGAGATTATAATGTTATATTGAGTTACAAGGTAAAAACATATAATTTATTAAAAGGTTCTGGGTGCTATGCTGCAGAACAAAAATGTGAGTTTGCCATTATATCTCATTCTACACTTGCTCCAAAGAGACACTTAGTAAAGGAGCAGTGAATTAGCAAAGACAAGTTAATATTGTTAATGCTGCATCAGCATACCCCAGAATTATTTGAGCAGTGCTCCAATGTTCTAGGAGATAGCTTGTCACCAAGAACATACCATATAAAATCCCTCACAAAAGGCAAATTAGTTTAACAGTAAGTCAGAAGAAGAAAAGAAGATAAACCTGGACAGATTGGAAACTATGACTAGCTAGATGAGTGTATTTTGTTATTGAAGCATTACTTATAAACCATTCAGTGCCTTAATACTGAATGCTACCTGATAAGTGAAAGATAACCAGTGTGCTGCAAATCTACTTATAAACAAGATTTGTGTTCGTATTTAAGAGTTCTTTGCTCTGTACCTCTATGCTGTTACCAACAACTGAAGAAAAGAACAAACGTTTTTGAATTTTGTGGGAGGGAATATATGTACATGCTTGGGAAAATTTGACTCCAGTAGTTGCATAAACATATACATAAATACTTTAAGAGCAGTTTTTAGTCCATTATCCTGCAATCTTACATATCAAGAAACAGAAGTAAATTGCAACTTAAACAATTCAAAAATATGAAGACCGGTGCACTGAGTAATAGCCAAAGACTTAAGTAGCATTCCTTCATCTAATAGAATCTAACAGCTGTATGGTTCATGCATCAAATATTTTAAAAACTCAGAATACACTGATGCTACATGAAAGCAAATGAAGTCAAATTAGTCAAGAATATGGACTAATACAATGAATTCCTCATCACAAGCAGATAACTTACTAGAATTTTAAGTAGAAATGCATTATATTGCATCACTTCATGAAGCAAATCTGTCAATTGGTAGAAAAAAAATCTAAAGGGTGTATCAATGAGACAAACATACCATATGAACAAAATTACAATTTTTATAAAACCTCAAGAGAGACATGCGAATAGGAAAACTTGAAGCAGCAACATGGTCTGTTTTCATAGGTAAACTGCATCTGAATAACTATGTGTTTGACTCTGTAAAAGCTGTCTAAATCTAAAATGAAATTAAATTATAATGGTGTTCTTGTTAGAACTAATCTTTGACTGTTTGTCAGTTCCCTGTATGACTTTTTTCAATACCTTACTGTTTTCTGAAACCATGCATCAGTATTTTAATCTATTATTTTATATATATTTTATATATTCTTCTATATTATTTTATATTCTCTGTTAACAAGCATTTCTTGCCATTTAAGAAACATCAAAACCAGCTCGTTCATTCTCCCATCAGTATGAATCTTACCTCTCCTTACCTGCAAGAGGAGAGGAGAGGATGAAAACAATTTTTTTAACTGTTTCAACAGTGAAGACAACATTAATTTATGGAAGACAGAACTTCGGATTTCTTGAAGAATATCGATTTTGATCTTACTGCTTTTTCAGTCTCCCAAATTCCCCTTACTTCCATTTTGCCATAAATTCTTATAGCTAAGGCAACCATTATTTGCTGTTTCTCTAAGCATTGCATAATTCATAACTTCTATGCTCTAACACAAGAAATATATTCAGAAAAAAATGGAAGCTCTCTTTTAGACTTAACTCTGCTAGGCATACATTCAGAAAAGTGTTCCAAATTAATGAGAGAGTTAATTAAGGTTTTAGCCTTATTTTTTTGCTACCTGACCAGGGGCTTATATTGAATTTTACATACTAAATGTGTAATCAAGCTTAGAAAACTGAAAGTTAGATAATGTGAAAATAATTGATATGTATAGTAAAAGGAAATATAGTTAAAATGAAGATATTTCATTCTGGAGCCAAGTGCTTCAACATAAAAACCTAAAACCTTAGGGCAGTGCTAGAGAACCCCAAGAAGATAAGAACCTCCTAAAAACATACTTACTGAAAACTCCTTTTGAAATTAAAGCTAGATTTACTTATTTGATAATATTATACAGCAGCGTATCAAGATACTTGTGTCATAGCCTTCGATGTGCTAATAAAATTTATTTAAATTACAGTGATTGTACCAGTTACTTAAAATATGCATCAAAGAACTAATAGTATTTTTTTTCCTCACAACTTACTAGTCTTTGATAAGAGGCACCATTAGCCTGTTACTTGTTACAAATAACTACATTCTCAGATCCTTTTAAAACTTCAGTTCAAAAATGTCATTACAAAAGTTTGTTTTAAAGCAAAAGTTTCGAGTATTCCAAATAACTTGTTTCCAAATATTTTGCACAATGTTTTAGGATGTCAGAAGCAAAAGAAAATTTAGATAAATGGGATGGCAAATGTTTTGCTCTCAGCAAAGCCCAAATGTGTGAGAGTTTATTTTACCAAGAGATTCTGATAAAATTTTGTTCAAGATTCCACACTAGTCTCTGAAGAGCAATGACAGGCAAACAGGTGAACAGATACTGCATTCTTATAGGTATTGATTCCTTAGGTTGTATGGAAGGTTGCTGGCTGGGAGAGCTAGACTAAGATGTATGGAATAACTTCTACGATATTTAGATTTATCGCTGACAAATTGTGGACAATGTACCTACCTGATGAGAATACCAAGATTCAAATATTTCAAATATGTAAAATGATGACTTACTGTCCAGAAGCAGCCAGCAAACGTACACATAATTTTTCTGTTTCATCTTTCCTGATGCAGTCCCAAACCACTTGATATACTTTCGCTACAGGTTATAAACTCTTTGGAATTAGGATGTATACTAGTAGTACTTTCCATAATAGTGCCATAATGATGTACCAGGTTTTATTTGGGTAACTAAATACAGATTAAAGCACTCAGCCTTTGAGTTTGAAAATTACAATCACTCATTTAATCTATTTGCACTAGGGATTTCTAAAATTTAGCACAGATAAAGTAAAATTTAGTAAAACAGTCTCTGATTCATTTCACATTTACCATAGTTTCCCAAATTAATAACTTATTTCTGCTAAACTTCCAGTATTTTACAAAAAATAAAACCCTTTCAAGGTAAAAGGGAAAGCAAATAAAATGAAAAACATTTTAAGAAAAAGCAGACAACCTTTTTCTAGTTCTGACACGGCTCCAGAAATAGAAAGTGAAATTTTTGAACTGTGGAAACAAGACTCAACAAATAGAAGAAAAAATTTCAAGGCAAAACTATATCCTCCTTTATAAAGGAAACTAATAAGCATGTATTATTAGAAATCTGGAAAAAAAGTTTGGTTTGGTTTTATAATGAGATTTTTATTTTGAGCCATATAGTCTTACCTTTCTCTGTTAAATTTTAGAGAATGTAGGATAGCTGGTCGCTTCTGTCGGAGATTCCACAAATGAAGTGCATCATCTGCACTTGCACTGACCAAAGCACCCTGGAACAGACACAAAAGGCAAGAGAACATATTACTTTTCTGCAATTCTATCTTATTCTTAAGTGATTCTCACTGTTAATTATCTACCTGTAGAAAACAATAGAGTTTATGAAAAATGGTTGCTTTCTTCTACAAAAAATATATTCTACCATAAATAATAGTCAATTTTAATTGATCTGGCAAATCTAAATATTTTAATTCAGTACAAGATCAGCTAAAGTTAAAAAAAAACTTCATCAATTAAAAATGCAAATGAAAGCTTTGTACCAAGGTTATATATGTTAACTCTCATGTATTTCCAGATTAACAAAAAGGATGACAGGCCACACTTACTTAAAAAGGTGAGCATGAAGGATTTAACGAAAGGAAAAAGGGATTAGAGCACACATATAACTGAAAAGTGACAGTGCCAAGCACAGTTCAGTAATCATACCAACAACACAAAATTCAAAACTGGAACTGTGAAAAGCAGATGAGAAAGTAGGGACCTAGGAAGAACTAAGAGATGTAGACAAAAGAACATTGTCATTATCACAGATCAGAAGTACCCTGAAAACTGGTTCTGCGCCTGGTCCCCCAGTTATCTTCCAAGGTCCAAACCTCTATCTGCCTAGACAGCTTGAAGGGAAATTATTCTACCTCCTTCCTACTATCTTTCTCCTCACCATGGAACAGTGATGCCATGAGAATATGGACTGCAGAGGAGGCTCTCTACTGCCACTAGAGTGGTTTATTATATTTACACCTCAGATAAGGTCTAGTACAAAAGATCTATCCCTGTGTGTTAATATGGCAGAGAGACAGATATTGACAAAAGAGAAAGCAATGCTGTATTCTGAGGAAAGAGAAGGATGTAACTGAAAGATCAGTTCATACCAACTATGATTGACAGATAAACGTCTCTTTTGCATACTGGATTTCCTTCTTCCTAGCAACTATTCTTTTCAGTGTTGACACACACAAATGAAATTTATGAAGATGAGACTTTTCTAATCAGTCTTTAACTCTCATCTCCCAAAATGTTTGGACCAATGTCAGAGAGAATCTCCACCAGAGATCCTATGTTTTAGGCATTCTGCTGGTCAACTAATGAAAAGAAAACATGATTCAAACCTTGTCCTCCCTGTTTTTATCCTTACTTTCCTCTAAAGAATGCTACTGGACTGATTGTTTCTAAAGTTTCAGTTTTCCCTCCTTAGTTGCTGTGGTTCAGGTACCTTCTCCAAACAGCTGTAGAAAAAAAATATTTCTCAGATTTAAAAAAACCCACAAAAATAAAACTGTTTCCCTGAGAATTTCTAAGATCTCCAGGCTTAGGAAGAGGACTTGAAACTGCCAGAAATGTTTCCTTATATCATGTGAGAAAATGAATTAAAAATGTACTACAACTAGCTTATAATTTGGCTAAGTTATGAGGTTCTAGGAAAAAAAACCCACAACAGATTTATATACTCCAGAAAGTCTTCTTGCCTATTTTCATGTTCAGAAGTTGTCTGCACAGAGCAAGCTATAATTTTTCACTGTTTCTTCACATTGTCTAAGCTTGATTTTGAGAAACCATTTACAAAGACTAAGCGTGCTGGTTTGATTAAAGACTCCTGCAATTGCTTTTCCTTGCTTCAAGTATTGGCATATTCCCAATTATTGAGCTTTCAGCCAATAACCACCAATATCTTGCCATAGAAAGATTTAGCTCATTTATTAATTTCTATTTGAAACAAGACTATGCAGCATATTTAGTAATTTAATGGTTTTTACATCTACCTGCACACATTCACAAATTGACTGCCTTTTGTTCAGTATTTTATACTGATGTATATGGAGGTAACACTTTTCCCTGTGTGCAGTCCCATAAATAATCTTCTAAAAGGCTGTACGGTGAAAGTCCTCTGGATGTATGCCACTTTCATGTTGGCACAATTTGTCAAAGTGGAAAGTTATATCACTCAATTACAATACACAAATTGACTTATTCAACTAAATTTATAGAGAAGAATCTGAGCAAATATGTCCTTACCTCATTGATTAAGAACTGGAGCTGCAGAACTGCAGCACCACTTTCATGTTGGCAGTAGCAATCAACACCAGGCCTGCCCAATCTGTTGCCATCAAAGTCAAGGATTCTAACATTTCTGTTATCACCAGAAGTAAAGAGAAAACACCCAAACCTCTACCAATTAAACTCTAATTAACCTTTAATTAACCTCAATTCTTCTTGCTTTCTGTAAAACAAAAGAATTCATGCTGATTTTCCACTGTTCTAATTAAAGCACCACCATCATCAGGCTGAAACACGTGCGGTTGTGAGTGATCAGTTCTTGCCTGGTTGGTTTTTTTGCCTGTGAAATGAAGTACATGAATTAACACAAAAACTCAGCAGGATACATCTTAACTTTCTTTTTACACACTACTGGTATAACACATGAATGTATCAGATTTTTGTAACTATTACAAAATTGTATTTATTATCGTTCTTTCCATTATAAAATTAATAATTTGGGACTAAGGTCAGCAATACAGTTCTGTAGCAAGCCTTCATTTTTAAATCTGAGAAAACGCTTTTTAGAGTGAGTCATTTCACACTTACATAAAAGCTCACATGTAACTATTGCTCTGTGTCTCATCAACAGAAGTACAATGCAGTGCCATGCAGATTTATCCAAGTCTAGCTATGAACTACATTCCCTAGTCCAGTTCTCAGTCTGAGTGAAACCGCAGTTACACTGCTTCCGGCAACCCAGCCAGTTCACTTGGAATCAACATCAACCACTGCTTTGCAGTAATACCTTGTTGTCCAGATATCTCATTAATGTAGTTTTCATCTGTTCTCTTTGGGCCTTTTTCTCTGAATGCTGAGTTCCCATCCCCTAAATCAGGTAAAGGCCTTTCCCATCTGAGTCAGAGACTTCTAACAAGAAACTGCTGTTCCAGAAAATTACCAAGATAAAAAGTAAAACAAAAGAAGAGAGGAATATGAAATGTATTATTAATAACTGTGTTACATGAAACAGGTGAAACACCTTCATATGTATTGAAAACATCAAGATTATTATCAGAAACAAGATCTGACAACATAAAGCCCTATCTACTTGTTATATACGATCATATTAGCATACTGTAAAATCTTGAACAAAAATGCCAACTCTCCACCTATACTGCAGACAAATGTCAGAGAATCTTTACTTCCCCTTTCATAGGTGAAGAGACTTTCAGTAAACGTAGGAAATGTGAGGGTTAAAACTTCAAACTATTAACTAATTACTTTCCCAATTGTTAAACAAGCAGCTTCACAGAGATCACTGACCTTGAGAGACCTGAGCTCTAGTTCTGACTTTAGCAACTGCTCTACTGGATAACCTTAGGAGGAAAAAACAGTATCTTCTCTTCCCTGTGCCTTCATTTCCTTACTTGTAAGCTGGAGACAGCATTTCACAAAAGAATAGAGTACCTCCTTTGACAGTGATCTCAGTGTACTGGTTTCTACAGATGAAAAGCTGTATATAAAACGTCATAACTAATAGGACAGCAAGGTAGAGAAAAAAAACTAAGTAACTCCATTTGCCACTTGTTCTCAAACCGTATTTCTGAATATGTTGATAACAGATAAAATAATAAACTGTGCATCATTTAAACAACCTATTTAGAATAGACAATAAAGACATATGGTTGTCCAGGGTACATTTTAAGGGTTAATGGCAAACCTATGGTCCATTTGGAATGACTGCTCTGTGGCACTCTTTTTTTATATTGTTCCCCATTATTTGTTGTAAGGTGAGAGCAAGCAAGACTAGTGCCAAAACCAACCAACTAACCAACCCACTGGGGAGTGGAAGCTTTAACAGACAAATGTTTTCCCTTTGAGGTTTATATTCAGTATAAACGCACGGCACTAGTTAATAATTGTCCTTACTGAAAACGACATTAGTCTTGCCCTGATAGAGCAGCTGTCACCCTCCAGCATCAGTAGCACGCTAAGTCAGTTTTCTAGGAAACATCCCAACAAAGTAGATGATTTCATTCAGCATATCCCAAACAAACAAAGCACTCTCCAATAAGTCACATTTATTTGCATAAGTGTTCATCCTGAAATACTTCACGAATTACTAAAATAAGAGAGAAATTGTGCCGTCTGCTTCAGTTTGGCCAATTGCCCTGAATTGAGGCCTCGTGCTTAAATAGCAGCATTATCACTGACTGATGGGGGTTTTCAAACATTCTGGGAGCTGTGGTGAGGTCCTTCCAGCAGAAGGAACTGAAGAGATATGATGACTTGGCATGTATTCTTGGCACTTTAGCCCATCTTCTTCAAATTCTGTGCTTTACTGCCAAGCATGGAGGAGTACAACCTTACCTCATCAAATCTTTTCATACCAGTGTACTCTACCAAGACATACAGCAGACGTAGCTATTGTACAGGCTTTGGTCTGAATTTATTCCTTTCCTTTTGCTTTTTTATTAAATAATGACTCTGCTATCAGGGAAAGCAGAATGTCTCTGAAGACATTAAAAGGGGGGACTAATACAGATACGTCTGAATACCTCAAAGTAGACATCATGGGTTTCAAAGATAAAAGCCAGTCACTATTTTTGCTCTCTTATCAGTATGTTGGATCTCCCAGGGGCCTTCACAGACATGCCAGATTATCCTAATTTATACATAAAAGGGGAAAAAGATTAGAACTGTCTGGATGTCTGTTGGGATCTAGATTGAACCAAGTAGAATCAGAATTATGTGCATCAAGCAGTGAAAGTGTGACAGTAATAACATTCTTTCAGGAAAATCTTTCTGAAAACAAAATTTAATCCTAGTTTTAAGATCTGTATGCATGCAATAGGATATTTTGCTCTGTATTCATTTGTATGCAACAGTTTTTCATAAAGTATTGCAACATCCTGTTATTCCAAAGTTTATAATTATTTTGAATGAAATAAAATTCTTAGGTTATCTAATTTTAAGTACCTGAATTCAGCTTTGAAGATGCAGACCTCCATGACAGCATAATACATTCTTAATAAAGAATTTACACTCATTCATCACTAGTTGAAGAATACTTCCACTGACCAGTATTACAACCTGATTCAGATTTTCCCTCCGAATCCTTTTGGTCACTTGTATAAAGATCAGTTAGTATATACATGATATTCTCATGTCATATCCATACTCACTGTATCTTGAATGCCTGATGTCAGAGCACATGCATACGTGGATGTGTTTTACTGGAAACCAAAGTTGCCAGTGAATGATTACATACATAGGAGAGGTATCAATGGACAAAGCTTCTCATAAGTGCGATCTATGACCACTTTCCACAGCATCCCACAATGTTCTTATTCCAGGACTCATTTTTACTATATGATACATACAGAGCTGGCATCTCTCATTCTACTCAGAGGTTAGTACTAATGGAATCCAAAGACTTGAAAGTCTTGTGTGAGAACCAAAGTGGAAATACTTTAGAACTGATTCCTGGAGTTGAAACCAGTGTTACCTGCAACAGGTATGCAACTTCTTAGAAGTAGAATGTCCAGAGGTAAGACATGTTTTTCTGCATTAAGATGAGTGATTCATTAGTAGTGTCAAGTTAGATCTTTTTGCAGTAACAAGCCTACAGTCTGATTTGTTCCTCTTTGCAAGCAGAGGAACTGAAGACTTGGTATCATAAAAGACTTCCTGCCAAGACACGCCAAGCAGCTAACAAATATCTCCTTTCAAGTATGAACTGTTAAATTACATATGGTACCTTTTTCAAAACTGAAACTCTTCTGTAGAAGAAAATGACACCAAACAATGAAAACAAGCAACTCTAATTTCCGTTTTTTTTTGTTTTTTTTTTTTTACTATCTAGCTAACTTCTTCCATGGCTAAAAGCAATCTTTGTATAGAGATGAACACGAAAGTAAAGGGTTATAATGACTAAGCAGAAACCATGGTTTCACATGCACCGTTTTACTAAAAGACAAATATAGAAATGGGCAGCCCCCCATTTATAGCCTCTCCTTTAACATTTGGGAATTGTGGGGTGCTACAGAAGTAGCATTGCTCCTTGAAGGAGTCCAGTCATCTGATCTGCACTGATTAGTACATGTTTGAGAAGGAATATGCAACACCCGAAGAGCAGATGCTTGTGGGCTGGTGTTACTCCATTATATAAACCAATGGTAAAATTGACTTAGTGTGTAACTTGAATACAGGACAGCTTTTTCTTGCAGAAGACAGAGTTGAATAATTTATCAGTTTAAAAAACACCACAGTATTTAACTGAATAATTAAGTAATAGAATGGTCAAAGGATTCAACCACACCACTAGCCAATTAAAACATCCAGAAGGCTAGTCAGTTGTATCTGTGTTACAAGATGGATTTTGTCAAAAGATAACACTTATGAAAACATCATCTTTTTTACCCAGATTTTCAGTTCTGAACACAGCTACTGTCAGTTCCTGGAATATGTAGTTTTACAGTTTCTTTGTGGAATTCCTGTCAGTCTCACATATATTAATTTTCTGTCTATTAAGCAGAGTGCATATCCTGGTAAAAATAAATGCCTTGCTCCTAGGTTTAGTATTTCAAATGACCTTCAAACAGAGATTTTTTTTTTATTTACCATGAGATATTTACCTTCATTTAAACATATCAAACAGCAGATAACCCATGATTTCTGAAGTATAATGTTCCAGTGTTTAGTTATCCTCACTGTTAAGAATGTCATGCTATATCAAGAATCGATAAACTTAGCTTTAGTTTCAAGCCTTTGGGTATCATTATGCCTTTTTGTGCTAAATTAAACACCTTTCTATTAGCAGAAACATTCTGCTTTGAAACTGTGATCAAGGTGTAACTTATCCATCTTCTGCATAAATAAAAACAAAACCCCCTGAGCTCATCTAGTCTCACATCACACAGCAACTTTGTTAGCTCTTCAACAGTCCTTACATTTTTTTCTACATGTTTTAGAACTTGTTCTAAACTTCTTTCAAGTATCAAAACCAGAGCCACTCATCATGTTGGTAATGGTTTCTTTAATACAATGTAAAAATGTATATGGCATTTTATCATTCCTTAAATTCAATGTAGTTTTTTAATATGCATATGTAACACCTCTTAATTACCTTAGCAAGTCAGGAAATTGTATCGTTGATGGTGTTGAAGACTTCTCCATTGCGTTGCAAAAAATAAGCACTCCCCTACCAAATTTCAGTTAACTTTATGTAGTTGAGCTCCCCAAATTCTTTAAAAAGGACATGCAACCTAATCCTAGCTTTATGGCCTTCTACTTTCTGTGGATTCACTGGACACTGTTTTGCTAAACAATAACTTAGTGGTTTTTGTTTTAAACATAGAAGGATTCAGTTTTACAATGAGCTTCATTATGTCTTGAGATCATTCAGCTGTTTAAATAAAGAGCTCTTCTTTTTTTTCCCCTCCACTATGAAAAGGTGAAATATTACTGCACTTGGCTGCGGTCTTAGGATGCTAAACATGATGGGTTTTATAAATAGAGACAAACTTTTGGCACTAATAAGAATGAGCTTTTGGTCTACAATGACCTTTGTCTTGTTTACTTTCTTTGACATAGATTTCTCTGTTTATGCATACAAACTATATAAGAGTCAATCTCAGCAACAGTTAAATATCCATTATGATACATACAGGCTGAAAAAATTGGTTTTGGCCTTTGATTTCTTCCAGGTTAAAGCACTTACAGACAGCTGGTATTTAATGGCAACTCTATATATAGAGACTATGGTTGGATAGTTGAATCAATGTGATGAAAAATATGACCATTTATTCAAGTAAAATGCAAATTCACATCAACACTATTCACATTTTTTTTTTATTCCTATGAACTTAGAAGCTACTTCATTTCCCAAAATATCTGCAGATAACACAAGCATTACCAGCACTCATTGGGCTATATATTTTCATCTCATTGTGAGACTGCCTTCCAAGATCTTTATCATTTTGGGAATTATCTGTTCCAGAAACAATAAAAATACCATCACCATGTGACTGAACTCAATCAACCCTAAACCTGAAATAGCAAATTGTGGAAAGCAGATACTTAGAGCTAATGACTCTAGCAATGTAGATGAATAATTTCATATTTGATTTGTGGATTATTGATAACTTTCAATTTCCATTTGTGCATGCATATATTACACACACACACACAGACACACATATACATAATAACTAACAGAAAACATCTAGCTCTAAATTCATCTCCTAAAAAGGAGCCAAATGGTTACTAGTCTGTAAAATCTTCACACTGCCAGGCAGCCACCCTGAAAGCTCTGTATTTTGAGGTTGTAATTCTTGCAGTAGTAACAAACAACATTAGGAGTCTGCATTTACAATGGCCTTCCTCTTTTTTTTCCAGGTAGTCATAAACCTCAGCAAGCTCACTGACACATACAGATAAACCCAAGAAAGGTGATAACAAGTGAAAACTGAAATCTGTAGAAGTGAAAGAAGAGTGTATTGATTAAATTTACATGGGCTGTTGTTTCAGACAAATTTACAAATGCAGACACAAATTTAGTCAAAGGCATGAAAAATACAGTAATAGAAGGAGGCGCATACCTGTAAAACCTGTTTACAAACACATCTGGTACAAAGCTACAGAGAGAATAAGCTGGAAAAGAACAATACTCTTGTCCTAATGTACACTAGAGGTTATGGAAAACTAAACAAAGCCACAAATAAGAAGGCTGTATTTTGGAACATCCTAAAGCCAGAAAGCCACTGTAACATAACCAAGAGCCTGCACAACAACATATAGAGATACAGATTTAAAAAAATGGTAGCATAACTGCATTTTATTTGATTTACTGCCTTTTAAGAGGACTATGCAAATGATACCATTTGCTGGCCATCTGTACGCACTGGGCACAGATGGTATTCTAACATACTCTCTCTTACAAAAGAAACCAATCAGGTAGCCTTAACTCAGCCATTTTTAATTATTTTTTTTTCTCAACCTTTAGATATTAATATTTAACACAGTATTTGCTCCATGTATATCTGTACACTCAGAACACACATAATCTATGCAGGTTACTGCATGTGCACAGTTACTGACCTGCATTTAAACCTTAAGCATGAATGTCATGTTAGTATTTGTGTTATCCCTACTTGTAAACTTGACCACTGAATTTGAGATAACAGGTTTAGAGAATGTTTTAGGAAGTTTGGTCTGTGCTCTTCAAGCAAAAAAATTGGAAGATTTTCTATATAAACTCCACATAAGATCAAAATTTAAGATTTCTCATATTTTCCTACAGCACAGATTTCATTAAGTGTTTGCTGAATTTTTAGCAATTTGTAACAGTGATCACAAGGGGCTGATTTGCTTCATAGCTGCCAGTTATGAACAACAACTGGTGACAACAGAAGACAGAATGAAAAGTGATCACATAATAAGTCCCTTTAAAAAAGATCAAAAGACCTGTCAAACTAAATGTATCTAAAAATAAAAAGACTTTTTCCTAAATAGTAATTCCTCCCGTAGTTGCTATGGAAAAGTTATACAACTAAAATAATTTATTAACTTTCATCCATGTCATGACGAAGCTTGAGAACACACACGGCACCTTCTCTTTTAAACAGAGACAGCAATCAGCCATTACTGGAAATCTTTAAAAGAAGACTGCATGTTTTCCCAAATGCTACTTCCAGCCCCAATCACTGTACTAGGAATAAGGTGATGAAGGTCCTACAGACAATTCTGTAGCTTGTAGGAGATGAGAACAGATGATTAAATAATGTTCCCTTCTTATCTGAAAGTGTTTCACTAACTATTTTGGCTAATACAGATATGGGGAAGAAAAACTTATTTGCTCAGTTGTGTAAGAATAATTAACAGTTTCCTCAACTAATTCTGGTAATTCTTCATGCCAGGTACTTCACAGTGATGAGTCCCACACAACCACAGTCCTATGTTTCATGAGTAACTATGGAGTTTTAAGACAAGGTCTGCTGTACACACTGTTGTCTTACACCGAATTTGGTAAAAGCAGAAGCAATCAGAAGCACATATACCACTACTTAACATGGGCTATTCTGTGGTCAGTCCTGCAATGAGAATGTCCTGAATTTTACCCTTATCAGGTGATAGGATCCCCCCCAAACCTACTTTGCTTAGGCTTATCAACAAATCAACGTAGAACTGAAACAAACAATGAAAAATTTCTACTGAAAAGGTTAGATAATGCCATACTTCTCTGGGAAATTATGAGCATCTTAACAACAAGGCATTCAATAGGAAGTCCTTTAAGCACAAAATTAGTGCTTTCTATAATGAAACTGTTTTCTTATGTGCTCTATAACATCAGTATGCCAAAAGAAATACTTTCTTGAAAAGACTTTCAGTGTTTATCCACCTACATGATAATATAGATGCTGAGGTCATACATCACATTCTTTTTAGGCACTGCAGTGCTGCCTCAAATAGTAAATAGTTTTATTACCTAACGGGAAACTGCTCACAGCTTGTTCATCAGTTTATGAGAAATTCCTCAAATTCATCAACTGCATGAGTTCTATCACCATCTATTTTGTACTGGATGATTCCAGGAGGTCGCTGGTATAACACAAAAAATACTTCACATTCAGAGACTTATTAAAAGCAGGTTCAATTTGTTAAATTAGGCAGTAATTTCATTCCTGCCCCAGAAAAACAGATGAGTGGCATTTCTATAAATTTTAGTTACATTAATACTCAGCACTTTTGTGAATCAATATACTTATTTTTGACACATAATAAAGAAAGATGTTAATCTAGAATTTAATTTGTTAAGAAAAAAATAGACATGTAAGACACACAGGAACTCATATGCTATCAATATAAGTCAAAACATGAAATGAAGCTACTCAAGTTTAAATAAATACAATTTGAAAAAAATTAAGAATTTAATTTAAGAAAATTTAATTTGGAGTTTGAAAAAATTTAATTGAACTATCAGTGGGGTTTTTTTCTTAGGCATAGTTCAATATAAATGATACTGTAAATATATCTATGTTAAAAGACATTCCAAATATCAGAGTCAAACTTAAATAGTTTTCCCTTCTACTATTGTAAAGCTAAAGTTTCTTTAAGAAAAGTTTTCATTAAAAAATTACATGGAATAGGCATTAGTCTTTTTGTAGAGTCTCTTTACCTACATTTCATCATTCCAAATCCTTCTGAGTCACATGATTATACTACCACATTTTGAAATAAAGTGCACTGTGGACCACAGTTAATCAGTCCTTCCACTCAAATTACTTGAAACAGGTAACCAGCAGCTGGTTAAACTATATTTCAGGAAGTCCTTTTAGTGTAAATGAGTAAGAACTATGATTTTGCCACTTTAAAAAGACACTTGTAGATTCTGTTATACAAACTATGTTCATGTTTGATGCCAGCTATAGTAAGCATTTACGTTTTATTTGTATCAAAATTTATAATCACATTAGTTAACTTGGGTTGAAATATGAGTAAGGGTTTGAAAGCAGAGTTGGTGAATATTGAATAACTTTCAAAGAGCATTAGCATTTTAAGAAAAGAATGATTACTCCTGGGAAAAAAAACCAGGACGCAGAAGAAATCTCTCAGGGTCCCAGTTTTTCCATGCCAATTACTGAAAGTCTGCATGTTTCAATGAAGCAGGACACTGTTTCAGAACTTAATGTACTAATATAGCATTAGTTTCAGAATAACCCAATTCTAGATCTTGTTGGACAAGAACCAAAAGAGATCAAAACTACTTTTACACTTCCTTGGCAAACCAAATTAAAAAGACACAGAGCGCTGACTTCCTCCAAGGGATTATTCTTTGCAGAGTTTGAGAAAACTGAGACACTGCCATAGCTGAAGCCCAGCTCTCATGCTGAGGCTCTGCCAGATAACTGATAGCAAGATGGTGCTAGTGGGGCTGGTGGCTTCCAATTATCCAAATCCTTCTCTACAGGATTAAGAGAGCCAGCAGAGATTGCTGAGGCTAGATGACTATGACCAGCCAAGTTTTACCATTGCTACAATCTTTGGCAAGACAGATTTTGTTATCTACTTCAGGGAGCAGATCTGCAGTAACAGCTGCAGATCCAACATAGCATATGAAACAACACCAGGGCCCTGGTCTCCTCTACTCAAGACAATGAAAAAAATGCCTTAAGCTCATCTAATTTGTTTTTTTTGCAGTGTGTGAGGGAGAAAGCCTGCAGAGGAAACAAGAGGAAGCAAGACATGGTATAGGCCATCCATACTGCCTATTGGAGAAACCTCCATATAAATTTCGATTATTGAGCTAAGTTTCATCTAGGGAAGAGACAGCTTTTATGGTCTACACAGAATCTTAAGAGCTACATTGGAAATTGGGCTGCCCATTTTTAATTGTCACCTCCCACCCTGTGGCTTACCAAAATGAGAAGATTTCCAATACTTGAAGTTTAATAGTCCATCAAATTTCCAAAGGAATATATATTTATTAGAGAAGTCTTTGTGGGACAGGACCGCAACATATTTGCTAACTCAGCTCAAAAAACTTAGTAAGACTGGGAAAGACAAGTGCACACACACAGAAACACACACACACACACAAACACATTGGGATAGAGAGAAATATTTAAAACAAGGGGGTTGAAATATGAAGATGGCAAGGAAAGAAGGATATAGCTGATCAGTGCTTGCAAGAGGCAGGAAGATGAGATAATTTCTACCAGAAGGTCACTGACACAGCATAAGACAGTCAAAACCTTGTAAAGCAAGAAGCGTTTAACAATTATGGAATAGCAATGGACCAAAAAGTTTAATCTCTGACATACTGCAGACAAAAAAAAGGAAAAAAAAGGAAAACCCTCAACAAAAATAAAACCCCCAGTCTTCTTGAACACAGACTTCTCATGTTGTAATTTTTATACTTTGTAAGGACTCAGGATCTTCAAAGACCAAGTAAACAGATCCAGAGTTTAGGTTTGCACAAGGAAATGCCAGTATCTGTATAGATAAAACAGGAGCTGTACAAGGTCTTCTGAGAATTCTGATGTATTAGAAAAAGCATTGACAAGATGTACTCACAGCTACTGACAATGCTAGGAGGCTTTCTTGCCCAAATTTACTGACAGATCTCTCTTAAAGATGAGATACACTCATATCCTAATATGTGATAAAATTGCAAGGCCATCGCTTGGATAAAGTTACAGACCTTACATATACATCATAATACTGAATTTGTAGCATGAAAAATTGAACTGATTAGTAATAAATGAAAAGAGAAGAAATGCCTCTGAAAGGGATGATATCAAACAGACCACATTTAAAGGCAAGTTTTTATTCTTACTGGGTCTCCCCAAATCCCTCTGCCAAAGATAGGCATCAGAACTTGAAAGTGATTAGTGTTTACAACAGTTACTTTCCTGCAAGTTAAGCTATGACTACATAGAACATGTACATTCAGCAACTATGCTCATTTTTCTAGAAGAACATGAAAACCTCACAAAGTCCTCTGCTCTTGCTCTTAATGTGAAACATTCTTTTCTAAATTTGGATTTGCCAATGAGTTCAGCTCTATACACATAAAAGAAGTTAATTCCTAAACCAGATCTTTGCTATCCAACTCGGTGTCCCATTTTTCTTGTGATTTGATTTCAATTTTGTTTTAAAACAATCAGCTGTTAAGGAATGCTAGCTTGAGCCTATAAACATTTCCCATGCTGATCCTGTCAAGAATAAAAGAACTGTAAATTCACCAAACCAAAGCTTTTCTTGAGACTAAGATCTGCATTTCCCTGACTTTAGAAAGTTACAGGGCATTCATTACTGTGCCTGATTTCTATGATCCCATTAAAAAAATATGATTTTTTTTTCTAAATTAAGGCACCAAAGCAGATTTTAAATCCAATTCACAAAGACATTTTCATTTCCCACAGCCTATTCTAATTATCACCATTCATATTCATTGCACACTAATAATCTGATAGACTTCCTATTAATGGTACTGTAAAATGATAGTGATAGTACCAGATTTAAGTGGTTCCTCTGACATAAAAAATTAATATATTCAGCAATATTTATCAAATAGCATTTAAAGTATCTGAATTGTTTATCTACCTAATAACTCAAATATATACTACAGATATCATACATTTTTCTTTTGCAAATCAGTAAAACAAAGTCTCAGAATTTGAAGTTGAGCTTACTGTTGACAGTAGAAAAGGTTGCCTGCCAGCTTCAGGAGGTTTAATTTTTGCACTGGCAAGCAACACCATGTTATAATCAAGGGTTACAAGTCCAGCTATTCTTCTCTTTCACTACCTTATGACAGTAAATACTTGTAATTTTCTTTCATCTCTTCCAAATTACAACTCTGCAATGAGGGTCCAGACAATCTAACTGCTAACTCCAACTACTATAGTGTCTTTGTTATAGCTGCGAAGTATAAGCACTTCTTCTGTTCATTGAATATACACATTGCATATTATCTTCCTGCTATGTTTGTTTGTTAATGAACAGGATCCAGAGTAAAAATGTGGTAAGAAATAAATTTATAATACTAAAATTCGTATTTCCTCTATTCTGCTCCATTACTACTACAGTCTACAGTGGTCGAAAGAGGAAAATGGCTTTTGATACTTAAAGATTCATTGGGAAAGGGATTTTTTTGTTGTTGTTCCTTGTGGTTTTGGGAAGGGATTGTTCTTAAGTAATACAGGTAATACTTTAAATTTCTATCAAATTCAAGATATTCATGCTTGTCGATGACCAACGGATTACGCATCATACCTTACCTAACAGAGTCCAGGACAATGACACCAGCTTTAATGCTCTCTACTGCAATGTTTTTAAAACCCTCTTTCCCGTAACAGACATTATCTTTGGATACAAAAGAACTCAGATGCCAGCCACATTAGTACCACAGTGATATTTCTAGCAATTCTGTTCCTCTAGCACAATGCAAGTGCCACAGTTGGACCTTGGTTTCACTGCTCTGCAGCCGGTTGAAGAGAAGAAATTCATCAAATGAAGGAAATGGTGGAGAGCAAAGCTACTGTAATTCTTTAATAGCAAAGGCTTCATAGAAATACAGGTGGAAAAGCATAAATCAGGGCAGCCTCTCCTTTGTTTTAAGCTTTGTGTCAGATATCACAAATTCCAAGCTCTGCACCAAGGGACTTTGCATGTCAAAGTGTCTTGCATTAATTTAGGTATGTTTTGACTTTTTCTTTGCAGGACAATTATGAAACTTGAACCAGATTTGTACTTAATTTGCCAAGATTATCTCCCTTTTTCTAGTGCTGAATTAATTTCAGATCACTGTGTAATGTATCATGTTATTATTACTGCTCTTCTCAGTGATGTCCAATGATAGGACAAGGGGCAATGGGTGCAAGCTAAAACAAAGGAGGTTCAACCTGAACATAAGGAAAAACTTTTTTACTGTAAGGGTGACAGAACACTGAAACAGGCTGTCCAGAGAGGTTGTCGAGTCTCCTTCTCTGGAGACTTTCAAGATCCATCTGGACTCAGTCCTATGTGACCTAGTCTAGGTGATCCTGCTCTGGCAGGGGGGTTGGACTGGATGATCTTTCAAAGTCCCTTCCAACTCCTAATATTCTGTGATTCTGTGATTATAAAAGGTAGGAGTAGTCAATTATTGATTGTCTAACCAAAGTTCTTACTAAAACATCCTTTCATCATTAGCTGTCTTCTGTTTCCAGCTCAAATTTTACAAATGATAATAGAATTGAAGGATTAGCATTAAAACAAACTGTTAGAAGGAAAAAAAAAACACTAGACAAAGTACAAAAAAAAAGATTAGTCTGATTCATATTAAATTTCTAGAACTAAAATTCTCTGACAGTTAATGAAGAAAAAACAATTTTTCTTGGTTGTTGGAGCAGGAAAAGATCTAGTTCTACCTTTTGTATTACCTCAACACATGCAATGCTGTTTAACAGAAGTCTGTCTTCCTGAAAGGCAATAAAGTTTAAGATTTCAAGAAATTAAGACCCTATGACTTTTCATGGTAATTAATTTCAAACACTAACTACACATATTGCTAAAAATATTAAGGCAATTTGTCAGACTTCAATTTCAAGCCACTAATACATTTCTCTGTTAGCTTAGAAAATGTTTTAAGTAGTCATTTTATTCTTGTGAAAGGAGCAGTAAAACCATCATTCAGTCTTCTTTTTAATAAACTAAATCAGACTGAGATTCCCCAAGTTTCTCGTTATGATATACTTCTTCCAGTCAAATAATTTTTGTATCTCTCCTATAAATCTATCAAGATTTCTACAGTTGTCTTTCACATTCACAAAAACAAACAGAAAAAGCAAGCAAAAGAGAGAAAAAGTAAAAGCTTCCCGAATAAGCACTGCCTTCTTGTTACATAGCCCTTATTTAGATTTCAGAGTGATATTTTTTATGTCCAGTGCAAGAAATACCTCAAACACCAATCATAGAATCATTAAGGTCGGAAAAGACCTCTAAGATCATCAAGTCCAACCATGAACCCACCACCACGATGGCCACTAAACCAAGTTCTTAAGTACCACATCTACACATTTTTTAGCACCTCCAGGGATGATGACTCCACCACTTCTCTGGGCAGCCTATTAAAATGCTTGACCTCTCTTTCAGTAAAGAAATTTTTCCTAATATCCAATTTAAACCTCCCCTGGTGCAACTTGAAGCCATTTCTTCTCGTCCTATCACTAGCTACTTGGCAGAGACCAACTCCTACATCACTACAACCTCCTTTCAGGTACTTGTAGAGGATAATAAGGTCTCCCCTCAGCCTTCTCTTCTTCAGGTTAAACAATCCCAGTTCCCTCAGCTGCTCTTCATACAACTTGTGCTCCAGACCCTTCACCAGCTTTTTTGCTTTTCTCTGGACATGCTCCAGCACTTCAATGTCCTTCTTGTAGCGAGGGGCCCAAAACTGAACACAGTATTCGAGGTGTGGATTCACCAGTGCTGAGTACAGGGGCATGATCACTTCTGGTGCAGGCCAGGATGCCATTGGCCTTCTTGGCCACCTGGGCACATTGCAGGCTCATGTTCAGCTGGCTGTCGATCAACAACCCCATGTCCTTTTCTGCATGGCAGCTTTCCAGTCACTCTTCCCCAAGTTTGTAGGGTTGAAGGGAGTTATTGTCACCACAGTGCAGGACCCAGCACTCAGCCTTGTTAAACCTCATACAACTGTCCTCAGCCCACTGATCCAGCCTGTTCAGGTCCCTCTGCAGAGCCTTCCTACTTCAGAGCAGATAAACACTCCCACCCAATTTGGTGTCATCTGCAAACTTACTGAGGGAGCACTAAATCCTCTCATCCAGATCATTAATAAAGGTATTAAAGAAGATTGGCCCCAGAACTGAGCCCCGGGGTACACCACTTGTGACCACCTGACAACTGTATTTAATTCCATTCACCACAACTCTCTGTGCTCAATTGTCCAGTCAGTGTTTTACCCAGCAAAAAGTAAACCTGTCTAATTGATGAGCTGCCAGCTTCTCTGGGAGAATGCTGTGGGAGACAGTGTCAAAGGCTGTGCTAAAGTCCAGGTAGACAATGTGCACAGTCTTTCCTTCATCCACTAAGTGGGTCAACTGGTCAAAGAAGGTCACTTTGGTCATGTAGGACGTGCCTTTCATGAACCCATGCTGGCTGGGCCTGATCCCCTGCTTGTCCTGCACATGCTTTGTGAGTGTACTCAAGATGAACCACTCCATAATGTTCCTCAGTACCGAGGTCAGGCTTAGAGGCTTTTAAGTTCCTCAGATCCTCCTTCCAGCCCTTCTTGTAGACAGGCATCACATTGGCAAGTCATCTGGGATCTCCCCAGTTAACCAGGACTGCTAATAAATGATGAAGAGTGGCTTGGCAAGCTTCTCCAGCAGCTCGCTCAGTACACTTGGGCGGATCCCAACCAGCCCCATAGACTTGTGGGTGTCCAGGTGGCATAGCAGGTTGTTAACTGCTTCCTTCTGGATTATGGGGGGTTTATTCTGCTCTGCATTCCTGACTTCCAGCTCAGGGGGCTGAATACCTTGAGGATAACTGGTCTGACTCTTAAAGACTGAGGCAAAGAAGGCATTAAGTACTTCAGCCTTTTCCTCATCCTTGGTGGTAATGTTCCCCGCACATCCACTAAAGGATGAAGATTCTCCTTGGCTCTCTTTTTGTTGTTAATATATTTGCAAAAACATTTTTGTTATCTCTTACAACAGTGGTCACACTGAGATCTAGCTAGGCTTTTGCTTTTCTAATTTTCCCTCTGCATGACCTAATGAGATCGCTGTACTCCTCTTGAGTTGCCTGCCCCTTCTTCCAAAAGTGATAAACTCTCCTTTTTTCCCAAAATGCTCTCTGCTCAGACAGGCAGGTTGTCTTCCCTGCTTGTCTGTCTTATGGCAAATGGGGACAATCTGTTTCTATGCCTCTAAGACTTATTTCTTGAAGACTGTCCAGCTTTCCTGGACCCCTTTGCCCTTCAGGACTGTCTCCACCAGTGTCCTGAGAATCAAGAACTCTATCATTTCATGGTCACTATGCCCAAGACAGCCTTCGACTACCACATCTCTCACCAATCCTCTGTTTGTAAACAGCAGATCAAGCAAGGCACCGCCCCTGGTAGGCTCACTTACCATCTGTGTCAGGAAGTTATCTTCCACACACTCCAGGAACCTCCCAGGCTGTTTCCTCTCTGCTGTGTTGTATTTCCAGCAGATGTCCAGTAAGTTGAAGACCCTCAAGAGAACAAGGGCTAGTGGTTGTGAGACTTCTGCCAGCCACTTATAGAATGCTTCATCTGCCTCTTCATCCTGGTTGGGAGGCCTATAACAGACTCCCAGCAAGGTATCTGCCTTGTTGGCCTTCCCCCCAATCCCTACACATAAGTACTTGACCTTATAATCACAATTGTTGAGCTCTATATAACCAAAACACTCCCTAACATACAGAGCCACTCCACTGCATCTCCTCCCTTGCCTATCCCTTCTGAAGAGCTTTTAGCCATCCATTGCAGCACTCCAGCCATGAGAGTCATCCCACCATGTTTCTGTGATGGCAACTAAGTCATAGCTATCCTGCTGCATAATGGCTTCCAGCCTCCTGTTTGTTGCCCATGCTATGCACATTGGTGTAAATGCACTTGAGCTGGGCTGTTTATTTCCAGCCAGCAGGCCCAGTGCCATGTAAACCTTCTCATGATCAAAATACCCGAAATTCCATCAATGGCATCAGCCTCACACTCACGTGTTAATCAGGTGTGTTTTCCTGTTCCTTTCAGTATTCTTCCCTGTCACTGAAAACACTACTTGTGCTCCTGATCCTTCAACCAATTGCCCCAGTGACCTGAAATCCCTTTCCAATGCAGAATTAAACTAGTAACGTAGCAGTCAACTGTTAAACTTCAGTACCAATAACACACACTCCTATTGATAATGCAATTAACCGATTCTCTAAACAATAATCCTTACATCATGTATTCACTTCTCAAGAAAATGAGGATCTCTCATTCTGCTCCTTCATGGGAAATAAATGTACTAATTTTATCTTTGAATTACCAACTGCTTCATGAGAAGACAGCCTTGTATTTGAAGATGAAGTAATATATTGGCCTTTTTCTGCAGCCACTTAAGAGAGGTCTCCCAGTATTATAATCATAAAGCGCAGGGGCAGTGAGCATGCCCCAGACAGAAAGAGTAAATACAAACTCTTTCTCTTTGCACCTTCTTTTCAGGTAAAGATTAGACATTAGAGCTGTGAATTGGCATGGCAGGTATGAAGTATGTAAATCACAGCTGCTGCTACTCACAAAAGTACTGGAGCTTCTGGGATGGTTTGGGCTGCCACTATATTCAGATGTGTGTGCTTCCTACCCAGGAAAGCTGCCAGAAAAGTAATGGTCTGTAGCTAGTTGGTATACTCAAAGTCTCTGCTATTATACAGCAGGGAGGGAGAGACTGACATATAAATTTTTAGGACACTTTGGGTACATTTCTGTCCAAGTAACAGATTTCTCAATGTTAATTATTTTGCTCTTACTCCTCTCCCCAGGCTTCTGAAACAACTCCAGACTAAAGGTAATGAAAAACATTTACCCAGTCCTAAAGCAGGATCTCAGAGTATGTTCAAGAGTTATAGAATCACTCTATTAGCTGTAGAGTTTTCTAAATTGTTTGATGACAACATTCAAGGTGTTGTATTCAACCTATAAAGCTTGGCTAATCTGAAAACTCATTAATGAAAATACTTTTAGCCTTATAGTGTAGTCAAGCACCAAGAAGAAGTTCAGGAATGTTTTCCTCAACTCTAATATTAACCCTCAAAATGAGGTGGCTATTTATAATCAATTTTGTTTCAAAGAAAGCACCTAAACCTTTAAAAATAAACATTTTACTATACAGTAAGAAATAAGTATCTGCCAAGCACAACAGTGATTTTTCAAGAAGTGAGACATTAGTAACCATTAATAACTGTGATTGATTTTTCATTAGACACAGAGTTCTCACCTAGCATTGCTAATTTTCTGGCTTTCACTAACAAATTAAGATAACTTAAAATAAAACAAAGAAATAATTTCTTGGACTTCAGACAAAATGCTGCATATAAGCTGCATTATTAAAAAAAATCTGAGGAAAAAATCAGGTGGAAAAAATGTTACACAGATCATGTCAGGTAAGCAATAGATCTGCCTAATATTTTGAAATTAGAAGTATTTTCTGCAGTCCTAATTATCCTCACCCCTCGTTTAACATGAAAGCATGTATGTATTCTGCAAGTTAAGGTAATTTAAGTGTTGGCAGCACAAACATTCAGAAGAGACTGAAAAACATTTTTCATAGTATATATTTCAATTGGGTTTGGGGTTTTTTGTTGTTTTTTATTTCTCCCTTCCCAAAAAATAGTGGCATGGTGATCAAGAAAGACCACTTTTTCAGACTAACACACCCTTAACCCAATAACTAGTCCTTGCAATAACTTATGAGAATGTACATATGATATGACATGGGTAGGAAAGCTTGTCACTTCACACTTAAATCTGTACTCCAAGCTCTAATGCCTGATACAGAATCTGTTCCAGGTGTGCGTAATGAAAAGGTCACTGAAGCAGAAATTGACACAGTATGTGAAGACTTTGCTTGGTGACAAATACTGCTAGACTAAGAGACTAATTTGTTCTAAAGTCTGAAACTGTAGGGAATTCAGAACAAGCCTGAAGACAATTTTGTAATCATGAAAGATAAAGAAGAGCAGGAGTGCTTCTGAACCTTCAGGCCACATTTGCCTTTAGCAAGAAGATAAGGGAACAGAAAGAGGTAGCCACTGAGTAGAAAAAGAAGATCTATTAAATGATGCAAAGCTACCCTAAGACTGCAGAAAGGAAATGCTCAAAACTGTGGAAAGCTCAAAGCACTGCTTTAGACATTTTACCAGAGTGGTGGGAGAGAACATAACATAGCTTTGTTCTTCCTGTGAATTTCCCATCCTGAACACAGGAGGAGCACTGCCCCTTGGCCCCGCCATGATCACACATTACATCAGAACCACCTACTCCTTTTCTCCCAAGTGGGTGACCCCCAGAGCTCCCTGAGGGATCAGAATTGTTGACATTAGCACTTCTCAGGGCATAAACCAAAAGGGAAATGAAGGAAACTCAGACCCATTGGGAGTGAGGTAGCTTCAAATACAAGTTAAGGAGAAAAAACCTCCACACTGTGCAACTGCAAAGCAAGCACATTGACCCTATACAGTCTCTCCTTGGCATCTGCATAAGATATCTTCTTTGTCATCCACCAGAGCCACCTGTACACCAAACTCCTGGGAATGTTGTCTCCCACTCCCTACTCTCTTCCCTGCCCCTAGCTAGAAACCTCCCCTGGCTGAGAGGACTCAGCAGCATACTGGGGACATAACCTTCCTCCCAAGGATCCAGCCAGCAAGGAAGGTAGATGGAACCACCACAAGGTAAATGGAAGACCTCTCTTTCAGCTATCCAATACAATCATTTACCAAAACACAACCAAGCAAGCAAAAGTGATGCCATCTCTTATTATTACACCTGTTGGCATAACAGAATCAAAAAAGCAAGTGAACTAGAGTATACTGCTGGGGAAGATAAGCCAGTGACCTAAGGGCTGTGGCACTGTGGCATTGTTGTTTTATCCAAGAGGCTCTGTTGAACTGTGCTTCCATAACACTCTAAAATTTGAGATGAATAGTTCAGGGATAGTACAGTTCCAAGTCCACGTACAGTTTACCTCCTAGTGCAGCTAGATGATCTGTCTATTGCTACAACACACAGCTGTGTTGCTGTCAGTCAGCACTTTCCCCTTGAGGTTATAAAAGAGAAGCAAAAGATACTTTTGTGACAAAAAACTTGCTCCAGATTCTGACCTGCTAGTACAGAATAAGTCTTCATGAACCCATTTCTCTTGAACCTCCATGAGGTCTCAGCACATTTTGCACACTGAATAGAAACCATCATTAGTAGAAGTGATATGGGGAACAGAACTCACCTACACCATTCTTGGCAAATTTGTCAATGATTAATGGATATACTTATCTCACACACTACCTAGGCCTATACCTATGGGGGACTCCACATTTACTGCTATTCAAAACAATATGAGACTTCTTAGAAATTAATAATTTTGTGATTTGGGATCTGGAAAAAACTTGGAGAAGTACATGTGGTATTTTTTATATTTTCAGTTAAGTCATACAATAAGCCTTTCCAACAGTTATTCTTGTTGTGACATGGTAATTTTATGATATTGCACTATTCCCATGATTAATAAACTATTTTTAAAAATGTATCAGCTACATAGCAATTTATTATTTTTGTTTGGCTTTAGTAAAAAGCGATGCAGTAAAGCTCTGCAGACAGCTAGCTGTACACAGTTTCATAACTACAACATTTGGGATATATAAATAAGCATGAAAGCATGCTATATATTGTTAACATGCTATCTTGATCTCTTTATTTTACAGGCTCAGAAAGAATCAGTGATTGATCGAATATACATATCCTCAAAGAATACCTCAAATAGTTATTTTATATTACTAAAACCATGGAATTTTTTTTGACCTCCACATTTTGAGGTTTTGTTTTCATTTGGCTTCGTTTTTTCCAGAAAGTTATCTTCTACCCTTCACAAATTATGTATCTGAAGGTAAAACAAGAAATCTCATCAAATTTTATTATTTAATGTTTCTATAATCTAGTTTAATTTTATATTGTCCTTACATACATATAGCTTTCAATCTATCAAACCACCTGTCTTACTCTACATGCAGAACACTATTGGTCATTAGAGCTTATATATACACACATATAGCAATGAAATACATACATATAAAATACATACTTACACAGATGTGCGTATAATGTGTATCTATGTTAGAACCTCAAATTTTCAGTGACAAATTATTTGTAGCCAGATTCCTATGAAAGACTAAACTCTCATTCCCTTTGAGGTATTTGTGAGGCACTCAAAATCAGCAGAACAAGGTCTGACACATGAAATCTATATAGAGTATGTTACATAAACAAAGTAGTAAAACCAGCAATATTTTGAAAATTCAAGACAATTTAGTAAAAGATATGTAGGCCTGTAAAAGGAAAATACAGTGGTTGTTTATTGCCACATACCAGTTGTGATATTTTATAGTTTGGCCTACAGTAGTAATTTATAAGTTAATTAGTCATAAATTTCACATGGTTGTTACTATTGCTATTTGTAATTTAAAATGTGGCTTATCTTGTAATTTATATAATCACAGAAAATATTCATGTGGTTCTGTAACTGAATAAATACTACTTATTGAAATAGCAAATGCCATAATTTATCTTTCACTCTCAACTTGTAATTCCATTTTACTCCAGAGTTTCAGCAAAATATGTTTATTTTTTCAGGATGAAAAAGTGATAATTAAACAGAAGTTATTCTTACACTGTGAGAAAACTGCCATGGACCCCTACATGGGAAATGAAAAGACTGCAGTAGAGAGAAGAGGAAAAGAGAGTATTCAGACATTCAAAGCCCACAGAACAAAGGTAACATAATGAGAGAAGAAACAGGAAATAGTCTAGTTTCACCTTAGACCTAGCCTCCTTAAAGACATTAGCTTTGCTAACTATGAAATAGTCAATCTGCAGTATCTTTCCACAGCTCTAAGCTAAAGTCTGTGAGAATTCTGCTAATTATGATCCTCTCTTAACCAGCTCCAAAAATAATGTGCTAATGTGTATGAGGGAGTTATCTTTACAGAAGAGTTAAAACAATGTTATATATAACATAAACTGATTTTTGAAAATATTTAAAATCCATGAACTACACAGATATAATTGAGTTAATGACAAATATCTTTCACTTCATCCTATTTAAGGACATCAATCTCCAATCTGAAGAATGCAGCATTGATAAAATAAATACACAATACTTCCTTTCTTTATGAGGCACATATCAAAAATCTTCATTTACCTCTGAAAGATACTGCACCCAGACCACACTTCATTTCTTCTAGCCATTGGCTGTACCACAGCGCCTGCACACTCCATTCTTCTGCCATTAGTCCATATACTTCTGCCAAAATTAGAGCCCTCACTGCAAAATTCCTACTTTCTGGTCTTGTTCTGTCCATGTAAGAGGCGCACCTTGTTTTTTCAGACAGGCTGTCATGTGCTGTGACTCCCTATATAAGTCACAAGACAACCGGGTGATCAGGGCCAGTCAACATGGGT
>NW_010181861.1:0-1145 GCF_000695765.1 Mesitornis unicolor
ATCTCTTCTGCCCTGAGAGACTGCTATGATACATGGAGATTTGCAGTCATGAACTAAACGAACTTAAACTTAATGGCATGTTTTTCCAGATGGTGTCTGTTTCTACAAGTGACAGTACCTGATGTCTACAGTTACTATCGGGTATGGATTATAAATATAGCTCTTGCTTATACTTGTACCTATGCAGACCAAGGCCACTGCCAAATCACAGGTGCCATATTGGGGTGTCATAAGTGTCATCTGCAGGGAGGAGTGGATGGAACATATGACCCAAAACTGACCAACAAGGTATTCCATCCCACATACGTCACACTCAGTATAAAGCTGATCATGAGGGTCAAACTCTCTTCTTCCCCATCTTCTGCAGTGGCCGAAGTCCAAGCAGAACCCTGCTAGTTCATCTGCCTTTGATCCTGATCCATGCTCCTGAATCCTGCTCCCACCTGCTGCCGAGGCTGGTCTGGGACTTTTCCAGTGCCCTGCTCCACAGAACCTCTGGTGACATATTCGTCATTGGGGAGAGGGTGGGGGGAGGATTTGATATTGGTTTTGTATATATTTGTATATTTTTTATTACTTTCCTATTTACATTCTTATCCTTTTTTATTATTGTTATTTTCATGCTCCTGAATCCTGCTCCCACCTGCTGCCGAGGCTGGTCTGGGACTTTTCCAGTGCCCTGCTCCACAGAACCTCTGGTGACATATTCGTCATTGGGGAGAGGGTGGGGGGAGGATTTGATATTGGTTTTGTATATATTTGTATATTTTTTATTACTTTCCTATTTACATTCTTATCCTTTTTTATTATTGTTATTTTTTCATTAAACTGTTTTAGTTTTCTTTTCTAATCCCTAAGTCTCTATCCCTTATTCTTTCTCTTACCCTAGAAAGGGGAGAGGAGATGATAATAATATTGTCAGTCTAGCCCTAACCACGACACTTAGGGCTGAACATACTCAGTTCCCTCAGCCACCACTCATTCATCCTGTGCTCCAGCCTCTCAACCACTTTCACAGCTCTTCACTGGACTTACTCCCATCTGTCTTGTGCCAGGGAACCCAGAACTGGGCGGAGCATTCCACTGCTGTCTTGCAAATGGCAGAAAAGGCTAAACTACTACTACTGTCAACCTGCTCACTCTAT
>NW_010181861.1:1155-10233 GCF_000695765.1 Mesitornis unicolor
TTGTTATAAAACAAAACCAAATTCAACTTCATCTGTTGAAAGTCACTTTCTAAATCCACATGTTAGCATGAATGACCACTACGCAAAGCACTGCAACACAAGGAGGTAAGGGCTTGAGCTCACATAATTAATACTGTACAAAACAGAACAGGAGTCCCAGCATGTTAAAGATCAGTCTAGAAAACAGGAAGACACAGTTTCCCAGGGGAACACTTCTAGACTGATGCACACTCTGTCAGCAGAGAACTAAGCCAATTCTTGAACCAAGTCCAATTTTGAGAAGTACCTGACAAGAGAATAACAAGTTGCCAGGAGCAGAGACATTTTGCACTCTCTGTAACCCAGACAAGCACACAACTACTCTACCGCTGAGAATCAAAACAATGGGGTAAGAATTTAATTTCAATCTTGTACATACTCAAAATAATTGCAGTCTGCTAGTAGACAACCACCTTCATTTCACTTTGTGAAGACACTGCACAAGAAGTTTAGGATTTTGACTTGCAGATATGCTGAATCATGCTGTAGAACATAGCATGCACCTAACAAAGCTTATCCCACCAATCCAAATTTCTCTATCAACCAGAAATCTTCCAGCATCATGAAGCCGGCATATGGAAGAGCCGAGATCCGAGAACACTGAGGTCACAGAACAGAAATCCTGCACAGGCATAGAATTCGTCATTGGTGGGAAATGTTGCTGAAGAACACAAAGCTTCTTTAAAGACAAAAATACAGAAACAACTTAATGCTGTGCGGATTACTGAACAATTAAAGCAAGAAATCAAACATACTCTTTCAAAATAGACCATGATTTTCCGCCATATCTTCTTCCCTAAGTCAGTAAAAACTGAGAAATACATATCATTACATGCCCACTTTCAACTCAAATAACATTATATAGTAGCACATACCTGTACTATTTGTTTCTGTGGTTGTGTGGTTGAAATTTGTGTTTTGTCCCGAGTGCCCCGAGCACGTTCACTGCCCACCGAAGTCATCATATACAGTATATACAAAACAATGTATGTACAAAATAGAAAACCTGAAAGAAAAAAATAAATTTAAAAAAGAGCATGAGTTAAGGCAGAGTACTGATTCAATACCCAGATAATATACAAATGCAGTAGCTTGAACTCTTCCTGCCTTTACCACAGACTCTACACAGAGACTACTGAGCTTTAATACACTATTATTGGATTTATCAGTCTTTACAGTAAAGGGGGAAATGCAGTGGATAAAAACCATTTTTGTCAGCTGATCTAGATCTGTACATCCAGACAACATCTAAATCTCATTGCTTTTCCTAGCTGTCCAGGTTTTGCAGGGATAGAATCAATTTTCTATTCAGAAAAGCTGCATTTTTTAGAAGACTGCAGCACTCAAGTCAATGGGAACAAAGTTGATAAGACACTTTGTTTTAGTTTGTGGCCAGCCCTGGTATGCAGTTGCCATAGTGATCAAGGTCTTTAGCAGTTTTTAGTTAGCCAGGTATAGAAGCTAGGAAAAGTGAAAACCAGTGCAGATACCTAAGCTGACCAACAGAACTATTCCATACTATAAACATCATGCTCACTATAAATTGGAGAGTTTGCTGGGGATAGCTCTCTTTCCCCTATGGTCGCCATCCCTGAAGGGTCATGCCCATCTTTCTGCTCCCAAGGCCTACTCCCCCATTCATTATGACTGTCACGTTCTCACTGGAGCTGTAGTTCTCTTAGTGTTTGTTATTTAGCATTCACTGCTGGGAACACAGCTCAACCGCTATATGGATTGAGTATAACTTTGTGTATTTTATATTAATATTAGTTTATTTTATTAAATCAATTTCCATTTCAACCCAGGAGTCTCCTTTCCTTTTCCTGATTGCCCTCCTCAGGTGGAGAGGGGTCATCAGGTGATAGAAAAAAATTATATGTTAAATAACTGACATCTTCATTTAGGCAGTTGTTCTATCTGATACTCTTTTGAAATTCCAGCTCCAGCTGTATCACTCCTTACATTTATGTAATACCTGCTGTCTTGTTTTGATGCCTGGAATTTAACCACTCATACCCACTCAGAACGCTAACACAAAAATCACATTCACAAACCACACCATTCCTTTCTTCCCTATCGTTAAACTGCTTTCCTGCACATATACAAAAGTCATGGCCAATGCCCACTCTTCTTCTCAACTCTCATTTATAAGATAAATTATGAACCTTGCCTTTAAATACAGCCTCTGTAGCCAGTATTTTTGTTTTATGTTCTCCTTCATACTTAAAAAAATTATTTACAAAACTACCTATTACTCTGCTTTAAGCATACCTTTGTTGTATGGCAGCCAAAAGAAAACTCAAACCCCACACACACATCAGTAGTATCCTGTTTGTGTCAGTCAGCTTTCATTCTCATTCATCCTTTACCATTAAAATTACTTTGAAACAAGAAATTTATTATTCCCCGTGTTTGTACAGCATCTACACGCAAGGTTAACTGATGAGTATAGTTTACAGTAGCTATGATAACTGGAAACAAATCTCTCAACTGGTCAGAACAGGCAGTCAACTGCCTGGTTTCTGTCCCCATGACACTGGGAAATTTAGGGAACTAAGGAAAACCTGCAAGTGGTGCACCTGGGCAGAAGGAGATGTGCAAACAAGCAGCAAACTGCTTTTACTGCAGTTCTAATGTATGAACATGCCTCAGCACACTAGTCAGGGCAGCAGCTTTGGTATAAGCTGGCTATCACCAAGCTCAATGCACAATAATACACAGATGAAAACTGAGCAAACTGCTGTGATTGCATGGGCGAGGTTGTATTCAATACCCAACTGCTCACTAGCATTCACAAGTAATGGATACTCAACAATTAAAGTTGCAATAAGATGCTTCAGTTTAAACATCGATTCACGATGCTCAGGAGTCTCATTTAGAATCAAAAAGACAATTAAATCTCTTCTTCACTTTAGAAATACATTTTTGATGGCCAAAATTGGACCCTGACATTGAATTTATTTACTAGTTAAAGTAGTCAATAAAGTCTGAGGAGAAAGTATATTTCCATGAACTTTTACATATTTAACAAGAAAAGGCATGTCTTTACCAGAAACTGACTGTAGTATGAGTTGAACTGGAACACTGTTTTTCCAGCTTTATGAATATACTCAAAGCCAACCTGTCTCCCTAAACTGCTCTAACTTTGTTGTCTTCTAAGCCCCAGAACGCACAGACTTTCAGAACATTGCACTTGACACCCTAAAATACAGATACAGTCAGAACAGAGTTATTCAAGTTTGTGACATGTTCTATTGAAAGCAAAATATTAAGTAGATGTGGACATACTCTGAACAGCAAATTCAACACTTATCACTGACTATATGGCTGTCCACTGATATTTTAAACATGTTGACAGTCTTCAGCTGAGTTTGCAGTAGAAATTAGATTTCTTCTTTGTGTTAACATCTGCTTTATAATACTTGCTGAATGGATTGCCCACATCCAAAAACTAACTTAAGTTTATATACACTAAGAATGACCTTTTGGTTGTTTTTGTGGTTTGTTGGTTGTTGTTTTTTTTTTTTTCAGTTGGTTGGTTTTTTTTAGGGGGGGGCTGAACAGAGAACATTACAGATAGCACTAACCTCTCTGAAAGACAAGATAATAGTTTCAAATATATGACTCTCTGGAATTAGCCCACTGTGATTTAAGATATATTGAGAAATTATATCTCCACTGGGTCTCAATTTGTTCATAATTTCTGAATTAATGTTTACACAGATTTGGTACCTCAAAATTCTCTAATTTCACAAATGCTCTGGGTTGGAAGGGACCTTTAGAGGTCATGTAGTCCAACCTCCCTGCAGTAAGCAGGGACATCTTTAACTAGATCAGGTTGCTCAGAGCCCCATCAACCCTGGCCTTGAATATCTCCAGCGATGGGGCCTCCACTGCTTCACCGGGCAACCTGTTTCAGTGTTTCACCACTCTCATTGTAAAAAAAAGTTCTTCCTTATGTACAGTCTAAATCTGCCCTCCCTTAACTTAAAACCATTACTCCTGTCACAACAGGCCTTGCTAAAAAGATTGTCCCCATCTTTCTTATAGCCTCCTTTTAAGTACTGGAAAGCCACAATAAGGTCTCCCTAGAGGTTTCTCTTCTCCAGGCTGAACAGCCCCAACTCTCTCAGCCTGTCCTCACAGGAGAGGTGCTCCAGCCCCTGATCATCTTTGTGGCCCTCCTCTGGACCTGCTCCAACAGTTCCATGTCCTTCTTGTGTTGAGGGCTCCAGAGCTGGATGCAGTACTCCAGGTGAGGTCTCACCAGAGCAGAGTAGAGGGGCAGAATCACCTCCCTCGATCTGCTGGCCACACTTCTTTTGATGTAGCCCAGGATGTGATTGGCCTTCTGGGCTGTGAGCGCACATTGCCGGCTTTTTCATCCACCAGTACCCCAAAATCCTTCTCTGCTGGGCTGTTCTCTATCACATCATCCCCCAGCCTGTATTGATAACGAGGGTTGCCCCTACCCAGGTAGGTGCAGGACTTTGCAGTTGGCTTGTTGAACATCATGAGATTCACCTGGTCCCACTTCTCCAGATTGTTCAGGTCCCTCTGGATGACATCCCATCCTCCTGTCATGACAACCACATCACCCAGCTTGGTGTCATCTGAAAACTTGCTGAGGGTGCACTCGATCCTGCTATGTCATTAATGAAGATATTAAACAGCACTGGTCCCAGTACGGAACCCTGAGGGACACCATTTGTCACCCATCTCCAGCTGGACATCGAGCCATTTCAGACACAATTCAGTCTTCTTAAAAGCACAATTGACAGTTTGATATACAGGAAGCTTTAAGAATAAAGCTATTTTAATCCCACTTAGTCAGCTCCCACTATCTACAAGCCATGTCCAGAGACAGCAACCAGTCCAGCCCCAGCATGCACAAGGAGTAGTTGAAGGGCCCTGCTCCACTGACAACTGTGCACTGACCAGGGAAACATTGTACCACTCTGGCACAGCATGTCTTCACCTCATCAGGCTGAGTGAGGCTTCACACCCTACCACACCTACTCTTTAGAGTACCAAAGCAACAGGCAGAAGGGAGACAGTTAGCCACTACCCTCAAATTAATGCTCAGAACCGTAGTCACTACAGTAAGTGAGATATTACTAATTAATAAGATGAGGCTGAACAAGAACATTTCCTTATTCGCAAAGCAGCTACTTATTCTCTCCAATTCCTCATATTAAAGTCTGTTTGCCAGGCTGTTGTCACAGCAATGAGTAACTTAATATTAACTACAGACCAAATGAGGAAAGAAGATTTGAGTTTGGGAGAAAGACAACTCTTAAATGAAATCTGTTTAATATACAAAAAAAAATTCAGACAAGCAGATGTTTCAGTTTCCATGTCAGGGTCTGGCTCAGTGCAAAAGTCCCTCATCAGCAGTTAATATTTGACCTTGTAGACACATTGCAACTCTATTAAGTAGCCAAAACAGCTGTTTTTTTAAGAAATAGATAGGCATTAAACAAAACAGACCCTCGGAGCACTAGCAGAAAAGGAGAGAAAGCATTAAAGAAAGACACTGGACATCCCAAAATTGTTGTGTAAAGAAGGTGGGTCATACTTTTTTTTTTTAATTGTCATGAAAAAAAATAAGCACAAGATTGCTGTAAACCTTTTTTCATTGATGTCATCTAATACCTCCAGAGGAAAGTTGTCTTTACTTCTACTTTAAAAACAAAAAACCCTCTTAATCAGTAGTTTTAAAAATTGTTCACTTCAAATATGTTTAGCTTCTCAAGCCCTAAGGAATTAAAATTTCAGCACTTCCCCAATAAAGCAAATAACTAGGCTTAAAAACGGAAAGCACCAGAGGCATTTAAGAGGAAAATCATCCCAAATCTCGAGGTTTTATTTGCTTTAGTGTTTCTGTCTGTACAGCAAGTTTAGCCCAAGGACACTACAACAGCAAATATAGTATTGTATAATAAGCTATCACCAGACTGGAGATGGAATGGTAACAATTATTCTAGTTTCCAAAAGCAGTACCTAAGTATTGGTATCTCAACATCCCAACTTTCCTAGAGACCAAATCCCACTCCCTCCCAAAATCTCCATACTGTAAGACTTATTCAACACATTTAGTTGAGATTTTGCTTTGGATTTTAGAAGGAAAAGAGGAAGACAAAGAATCAAAGAGTAACTGAATGCATATCAACACAAAAAGTAGGTTTTTAAAGCTATCATGATGCTTTCTTTGATCTTTTATTCAGCTTTCCTTCATCAAGATATCTAGCCCTTTTAGACTCAAAAAAAGTCAGAAAAGCTAGAGATACACAGAATACAAATTGACTTGGCAAGGTGGCAAGCCCCACAAGACACAGTAAATCTATTCCTGAACTTCCAGGGACAGACCATGCACTGCAATACCACCTGACTTTGAAGTTGAATATTCACTTCCATCAGCTAAAAAATTCCAACCATTTGCAGTTTCAATTCTTTTCCTGAGGCAGTCTCAAGAAAGTTATTTTCCTGACTCTCTGGACAAGGAGCTGCTATAAAGAACACTGTGCAGAAATCTCTATGAACACCTTAAAAGTGTGACTACTTTTTTTATACTCTAATCACAAAGCTACTCAGTCAAGGATTTCTCACAAGGACAGAGCTGGGAAAAGGCTGCAGTACACTGCCTCATGATGGCATGACTACTATACATGTACAATGAGTCTAGACTTCACTTCTACGGCAGTAGTGTGACATAAGCACAGAATCACAGAATCTCAGGAGTTGGAAGGGACCTCGAAAGCTCATCCAGTCCAACCCCCCTGCCAGAGCAGGATCACCCAGACCAGGTCACACAGGAAGGCATCCAGGCTGGCCTTGAATGTCTCCAGAGAAGGAGACTCCACGACCTCTCTGGGCAGCCTGTTCCAGTGCTCTGTCACCCTCACAGTGAAAAAGTTTTTCCTCATGTTCACATGGAACCTCCTATGCTCCAGCTTGCACCCATTGCCCCTTGTCCTGTCATTGGACACCACTGAGAAGATCCTGGCTCCTTCCTCCTGACACTCGCCCTTTACAAATTTATAAACATTAATGAGGTCACCCCTCAGTCTCCTCTTCTCCAAGCTAAAGAGACCCAGCTCCCTCCCAGCCAACCATTCTACTCCCGAGGCCTACTCCTCCCACTATATCAGCTGAGTATAACTCTGTACTTTATATTATACTGTTGTTAATATTGGGTTGTCTTATTATTGTTTTATTACATCTGGTTTTATTTCAACCCACAGGTCTGCTTTCCTTTTCCTGATTCCCCTCCCCAGGCAGGGAATAGTCACTGGGTGATAGAACAACTGTATAAACCACAACATATTGCTACTTCCCTTCAATCAGACTAACGATTGTGCAGCTGCAAAGGGAGTTGGTTCAATGAGCTGACCAAGAGCAAACTAAACCCTCTAAAACAAAACAGTGAGTCAATTGAATAAGCTTATCCAGTGTAAAACTACGTGGCTACACAACTGCTAAATCTGACACAAGGGACAAGGATCCAGTTTACAAGGAATGGGGAAACTTGCATTTCAGCATTCATGCACCATTATAACATAGGTAAAACGTGAGGTTTCACATCTTGTTTTCCTGGGATCCAAAAAACCCCACCACATTAAAATGCATTTTAAAAAATAAAAAACTTCCAGGAAGGGACTCTGCCAGCAGAGTGATCTTGAATATATCACTATCTTATGGCATATTCTTTTGATCACCAGTGGGAAAATAGAGACTTGTATCACCTTTACTGAAGATCATTCCTTAATATTCAGCCTCTTGGATATCTGTTAGCATTCAGTAACTTGCAGAGAAGAATACACGTATAGAAATTTGGATGTGCTTCCATCTAAACAAGAGGAGGCTATAATCAACATTAGGATAGCCTAACTAACACAGTTCATGGTAATCTAGAATACAGTCCTTTCCTCCAGCCACAGAAGTATCTGTCTACATTCAGTTTCAGGCATTAGACACTCAAACTACACTAAAGCAATTTAGCTATCAAAATCAATCTTTAATGTTTTTGTACACACAACTAAGTATTTTATGTTTTTGCCAGTCATCTTTGAATTTCACTTTCACAGGAATAATACACTTACACATCCACCCTTTCCCTATCAAGGGCCTCACCTTGAAAAGGCTTGCTCCCTCTGCCAGCTCATTAAAACTCACAGCAGCCCCTTTGAGAGGGAAAGGAGAAAAACCAGACTCATCCAGGAAGACAGGGCTAGGTGACTTGGAAGTTCTTCAGATAGCTTCCTTCCACACACAAAAAAAACCCCAATAAATTAAAAAAAAAAAATCAGAAGGCAAAGCTTCTGCAGACTGTAATAATTTGCACAGCTTTCCAGCATATCTGAGATGAATTCGGGGTCAGCTAGAAGCCTGAGTGAGCTCAGATCACACACATGTAGGTGAGGAAACAGCTGCAACAGTACAAACTAAAGTTATAGATGTTCTCTTCAAAGAATACATGTAAAGAGATATGATCTCAGATCACACTCTGATTAAGCTATTGTACTGGGTTCATGGGGGGGGGGGTTGGTAGCAGTGGAGGGTCTACAGAGATAGCTCCTGTAAGCAGCTGCTAGAAACTTCCTTGGTTCCAATTTGGACCCACCTCTGCAAATGATCTATTTAAGAGGGGTGCAGTGCATGGACCTGGCACAGGCAGCACAGCCCTGCCCAAGCTCAAGCCCTGCTGCAGCTCCAGCCCAAGAGTGAGAAACTCTTCAAGAACCAGCAGAAGAAACCTGCAGCAGAGAAAGGAGTAGGATGTGAGGAGAACAACTGTAAAGACGTCTGTCTGTGCAGACACCAAGATCAGTGAAGAAAGTGAGGGGTGCACTGTAGCAGCGATTCCCCTGCAGCCCATGGTGAGATGGCAGGTTGATCCTCCTGCAGCCCATGGAGATTCAAACAGTGGAGCAGAGATCTACTCTCAGCCTGTGGAAGACCCTCCACACCAGAGAAGGTAGCTGTGCCTGATGAAGGCCGTAACTCCATGGGAAGTCTGTGCTGGAACAGCCTGTGGGA
>NW_010181861.1:10401-13383 GCF_000695765.1 Mesitornis unicolor
GAGCAGAAACACCATGGAATGAACTGACCACAACCCCCATTCCCATCCCCCTGCACTGCTGGGGGGAAGGAGGTAAAGAAACCATGAGCAAAGCTGAGCCTGGGGAAGAAGGGAGGGGTGGGGGAAGGTGTTGATTTTAAGATCTGGTTGTGTCTCTCATTATTCTACTCTGTTTTTACTGGTATCAAATTAAATTGCTTTGGTTTTCCCCAAGTTGAGTCTGGTTGGTTTTTTTTATCCATTACCATAATTGGTGAGTGATCTCCCCTGTCCTTGCCTTGACCCACAAGGTTTTTCGTTATATTTTCACCTCCTCATCCCACAAGGAAGGGGGGGGAGGAGTGAGCAAGCAACTACATGGTGCTCAGTTGCCTGCTGGGCTTAAACCATAACAGCTATTGATACCTCAAGAAAAAAAAAAAAACATTTAAGTAGCCAAAGCATCTCAGATAAGACTGAAGTACACAACTAAAGCTGCAGAGGACATATGACCTCTTCCTGTATTAACAGTGACTGACTTGTCTCAAAACCACTATTCCCCACACCTCCAGTGACAATGTCAGCAAAACACATTCAAAACAGTTTAAACTTGGGCTAATAAGTCTGCACATACAACACAAGCTACAAGCATTTATCAGGGACACTTCAGGCTGGTGGTTTGTCAATAGTACCAACCATAACACAAAACAGTAAACAAAAAAAACCAAAAACACCCAAAAAACAAAACCAACAAACTTTCAGTGGATCACCTCACTATCAGTCATTACCATCACAATCAACAGCTAGCTGTACCCACAAGAGGAGTAATTCATGCAACAGCAAAAAAGGGGAAAAGAAGCTGTTAAATAAAAAAAACCACATCACACACACACACACAAAAACACCACCAAAAACCACTTATTAGTAAAGTTAATCCTGATTAAACCAGTACCAGAACAAAAAAAGATGCTGAATTGTAACAAGAGATGGGAAAGACAAGTACTGAGAATTGTCAGCTTTGGCTATTAAAACTACAGAAATGCATATTTCAGTTATTCGCTCTGATGTAACACTCCATATCTAAACAGCCCCTAAAATTAATTGCTGTTTACACAGAAAAACAAACCAAATAAGAAGATTCAAGTTAAAACCTGGGTACTCCAAATGATAAAAAGAAATAGCTAACACAAGCTCAGAGTCACACAGCCAGGACAATATTCACAAGGGAGAATTCACTTTGATGGGGTTCTTGTAAACAGGGTGGCACAAAGGAAGCAGCACTCTACATTGGCCATCTCATTGCCAGATCATGCTCAGCATTGTGCTCTCCTTGCCCCCTCCAGCTCCCTCTCACATTGCTGAACCCCACTCTCTTGGAACAGCTTCTAAAGGAATTCTTTGAATAGAAACAGATACAAGCAACAGGACTAAAAATAACCGAGCAAGAACAGAGACATTTGTGACGTTCTCAAGCCAACAGAAACGCACTCAACTACATGAGGAAAAATTTTAAAAGGTTAATTCACACTAGAACTGACAACAAGGAGCAAAGTAGAACATGCCACCATAAAAAAAAAAAGTTTTGGAGAGGATTAATTCAGACTTGCAGCACTCATCAGATCACATTACAACACTCAAAAAAACAACCAAATTATATAAAAGCAAATGTACTAAGTAATCAGTAAGGCTATGTCTATAAAATGTGCCAAAAACCTTGTGATATCAGATTTTTTTATTCTAGCTTCAGAGTTACGGTAGCAACACCTAAGAGCTCAGGTATTATTCCTGCATCTGTACAGAGCCCTACTCCTTGAACTAAGTACTGAGGGAAGACCACCAGGTACAGATCACTGCTTGTGATATGCTCACATATTCAGAAAGAAAAAAAAACAGGAGCCTTGCTGAAAAAACTCTTTTAAATAAAGCAAGATATTCTAGAATATTTTTCTATATTCCCCCCCCAATGACAATATTTCTCAAGGTTCATCTTAGGCAAGTGGAAAATCCACCAAAATAAAAACCTAGGGTGTTTGGTTTTTTTTTTGCAGACTTTATACGACTTTATAGTCAAAGTTCCAGAAGCAGGAAAAGAAACAATAGTTTCTAAGGCAGTATTAAAGGTTTCCTTCCTTCACAATCTTATGCTTTTACTGCACATAAAACCTTGATGAAAACTTATGGCCATTTGGTTCAGTTTAGTTTTCCAAAGTGAAACCTTGTGAGAAGCTGAGCCCTTTTTCAAACCTTTTGTCAGGTGCTCAGAGATGAGCAGCCACAGTAACAGTACCAAGAACTGAAAGCCATAAGAGATCATTTTTATTTCTCTGCCAACTCTGGATTGCTGCTTCTATGGTCACAACCAGTGTTAGCATTTTGTCTAGCTTTAAACGAGGTGAGTTTTATTAGTTTCCTTTGATACTGAACTTCACCTTTACCTGCTTCAGTCAGAAAACTTTATTTTACCCCAGGTTTTCCTACTTTATAGCATTATTTTTCTCACAATCACAACTTCTCAATTTGGTGTCAGGTATAAGTTCACTTATTCTTGTTCCATTGATCTAGAATATTCCACAAAGCCAAGTCTATCTGATCTACACCAAAACAATAACGAATTATCCAGAGAGATGAAGGATTAACAATCTTTACAACTTAAAGCATACAACACATGCTAGAAAGGAGCAGGTAAATAAAGTGTCCTCCACACAATTCATCACAAAGTCATCCAGGCTGGTTTTGTGTGTTTAACATTAAAAAAGCAAAATTAAATTTATCTTTTACTTCCTAATTAGTTTCTTAACCTTTTTAAAGAAGATACCAAAGAGACAAGTTACTCGCATGTGAAGTTAAACTGCTCAAATTTTTATTGCACTTAATTCAGTATTTATTTTCTCTCCAATATAAGTGGGGGGGAACCACCCTTAGGCTTCTTCTAGACCCACAGCCACTGTTCCAGCTTCCTCACCTTTACCTTTTTCTGCAAGTCTGGACTGACTTAAATGTGGT
>NW_010181861.1:13414-17353 GCF_000695765.1 Mesitornis unicolor
AATGGGGTTTGCCTGCCATGTTTTCTGTCTCCAATAGGAGGTTCTCACTCCATTTCTTTCCAAGCCAGACAACCTTATAATAAAATTGAAGAACGCGCAAATAATAATTTTTTAAATATTTGCAAAATCTGAATTAGCAAATAACGTTTTTCTTTAAAACTTCCTTCCTACTGATAGACTAATAAGAAATTTATTTTCACAAAAAATTATTGACTCATTTTCTTAAAGCTTACATTTTCTTTTAAATATATTTTAGTATTTTGCAGGGTCATTCATTACTACGCTGTACTAAACTAACAGCCCCCAATTCCACAGATGTGTGCTGGCTTAATACTGTGCAACACAACAGTAAAATGCCTAAGTAGAAAGAAAGTCCATTTTCTAAAACATCCCAATAAGATATTAGTCACCTGATTATTTTACTATCACTCTAAAAGACCAAGCACTCTGCTCATTTTGAAAGAAAATGGACTTGCACTCTCTACATCTTAGTTTCTGAAACAGCTAGCTTATTCATATTAATTGCAGCACCTTACTCTCAGGACATGTGAATTCTGAGATTGTGTCTGGAATATACATTTTGCTAACTACAGTGTTCAATTCTAGCAACAGTATTAAAATATCACAGTTATCAGCTTTAGAGATCATATTGCACCTGTAAAAACTTCAATGAACAAATGCTTTGGCAACGACAATCTTTAAAACCTTTTCAGCAGAAGATGTGTTGTAAGCATCAATTTTCTCCTAGCAAAAAAAAAAAAAAAAAAGCTGTGTCTACACAGAAATCAAGCAAGGGATGACCAAGATAAAATATTGCAAGTTTCTAAAATTGCATTACAAACTTCAGTAATAGCTTTTTAATCGTAATAATAATTCAGTCATTTACAGAACATTGTGTAATAATTCTAGCACAACAGGGAACTGTTAAACACACTTGCTGTAAAAGTTGAGAAGACACTGTAAATAAACTGACAAAGCAACAGTAGGCAAGTTTAAAATGCAGAACAGTATAATGATTTAAATATGTTCTCAATTTAAACATACTGTTTAAGACTGTTTTTCAAGTTCAATGAGTACATTGCCCAAAACATGGCTTTTTGAAAACTTGTAAGAAGAGCCCGATTCACTAGAATAAGGTGAAAACAAAAAAAAATCATAAAAGGAAAAATGCAATTTGTCATTCTACCAGCCTCCTAGAATAAGAGCAAAAAGTCCAAGACTCATACACAGTTAAAATGACAGCATTCACCCAAAGCTCTAATCAGCAGAAAGCAAACTGCTAAAAGGCTGCTCACTGTCTTACCTTCAGGACACTGACACTTGCAGTTCTGCAGGGGTTTAGAGGTGTTCTTTTAAAAGCATACAAGCTTCATATAAGTTGGTACTACCCTTTTGATCCCTCCATTTTCTCATATCTAAAATTTGAAAAGCAATACTTACTAACCCTGTTGCTGTGCCTTAAAGCTCTAAGGCACAAGGTGTTAGCATGACCTTAGTTTTGATATCCCAAAAGAACCTTGCCACGAAATCCAAGTTTTTGAGATTTGTTGTCATGGAAGTTACTGTGAGATCACAACTATATCATCGGAATTTTTTTGCAGGATCAAATTCAAGAGACTGATAGAATGGGATAAAACAGCTCTCAATACATTGCATTTAAACATCACTGAGTATACATGCAACTGCTGAGAACAGCAACTTTAAGGAATAGATTTTTTTTTCTACTTATTCATGAAAGCCCATTTGAAGAGTTATGAAACCATCCAAGAAAACCATTTTGTGCTCTTTTCAGAATATTTTACCAGAGGAAGAAGAAAGGAAAGGAAAAAGCATGTTTAAATAGATTATCTCACTTCCAAAGCCAGAGACATAAGTTCCCTCAAAACCATTCTAAATTCTCAAATGTTATATACACTATGAGTAAAACCCAGAAAATTCCCAGAACACAAAGCACCGAGAGTACCTTCCATATCAAAGCTGATGAGTTAGACTTTAATGTATGTTCTAATACGCAAGCACATTTGAGAACAAAAACCTTTGTTCAACTGAATTATCACAATTCCTATCAAATTAAAAAAAGGAATAAAACAGAGCCCAAGGAACGCAATAACATTAAGCGAGAAGAAAAACTAGGATTAAACCTGGTAAAAAAACAACATTTTGATACGCTAATGTGAATCCACAAAAAACTATAATTTTACTTCAGAGGCAATTAAAAATAAATAAATGTTTATCCAGAACTCATTTGTCAGCAGAGATTTTAACATGACTGAAATGCAAGTTATTAAGAGTTAGGAGGACACTGACATCAGTCTAAAATTCTTATGCTGTAAACAAGTATTTTTTTGGCTGAACTCTTCCAGAGCTTTAGTTAGATATCCAATTGCTGTAAAAGACTTGAAAGTCTAAGGTCCAGAAACATATGATAATATTTTGGTTAGCCTTGAGACTCTTGGAGCTGTGATGCTTTGGATTTAAATACAATTTGGAAAACATTCACAGCATCTTCTTTAAGATGACTTTTTGGGGAGGTTTGGTGGGTGTTTTTTTTTTTAACTGGTCTGAAGCTTCATAAAATGTTTGTTTTATACAGGGTTTTTTTTCAAAGTAAATTGAGCACATCTTTCCAGCTAGGTTAGGGTTTTGTTGTTGTTTTGCTTTTCTTCCTTTTAATTAGAAATTAGGGTCATTTTAAAAATACATACAACTTCTGAAAAAGAAGACTACATACTCAGTATTTCAACAAGATTTGATACATCCCAGAAGCTGAACTGCTTGAAAGGTCAATTCGCAACAAGTCCTGGAAGAGCTAAGCACAGCGCTTCTTCCAAGTTGGTCTAAGATTTCAAGAAAGCAGAGCTCCAAATAGAGCCATAAATATCATACTAGTATAAAATACAATAGAATAATTATATATCCAAACATACATTTAGACAAAGCAACCTAGTATAAAGCTCTACTTTCACTCTCTTACATGTTGTCTTCAGCTGAATGCTTTTAGGCTTTAACTATAATAAAGAAAGTAGAGTTTAGATATACATTTTAGCAAAGTTAAGCACAATGTTTGAGCTATGTTTATGTAAGGTCACTTCAACTGGCAGAGAAATTGAGAAGTCTGAAGTTGAGATTTCTAAGGAAATGTAAGAGGTGGTAATAGTCTCATTTTATTCAACAGGACTAAAAGAATCTCTAAACAGAGATAACTTTACCAACCACTAGACTGCCAGAAGAGATGGCTTATATCCTTCCCCTTCAACATTTCTCTCATACTAAAACTATTTCACAGAATGTCTGTTCATATACAAATTTCTGAGAAAAAATGCAATTTGTCCATGCTGCACTACACATACCCATAAATGCAGAACAAAAATTCATTTCTAAGAATACCAGGAGAAATAAGATGCAAAACAATCTCACAACTTTCCAGTTCCCATTACTGAAGCCCCAGCTGCTACACATTAACAGAGCAACACTGGTTCAAAAGACCAAAGCACAGTCATAGTGTCAAATAATTCATCATACAGATTTAATAACCAAAAGGGTTGCAGAGAACAGAGACTCCTTCCTCCTCTCCAAGTATTTAAACACTACTTAAACATTTAAATATTCCTAGTGTTATTTCATTACTCACTTTCAGTGCAGTTCATATCAAAGCAGGATTTTTCTTTTGGTTGTAAAAGACACACCTAATGTTCCCCAGCATTGACGAATTGATTTCTGCTGCTATGAGCCAGACTCTGGATAATTTGAACAAAGAAATCAAAATAGCAACCCATCATATCAGTGATCAAGAACACCAAAACTCTCACCCCCTTTTTCCCCCCACCCCAAACCTGTCTTGTAAATCCCCCAAGCCACAACCTCCTCCTGCTCCTCCACAGGCAACTCATTCTCTCTCTCTACATAAATATGTGTGAGAATCAAGGAGAAGGCCAACAA
>NW_010181862.1:0-26107 GCF_000695765.1 Mesitornis unicolor
CTCCCTTGTGAGTTTAAATTTGAAGGAGGCCGTAGGTTTTCTGGTTGCATCCCTGTCAGATGATTCTTGTATTCATTGCACGTGGTCATCTCCTTCTTGCGTGTTCTGTAAACTTCCTGCTTCCAGTTGAGTTTGCCCAGTAGCTCAGTGCTGAGCCATGCAGGTCTCCTGCCCAGCTTCCTTGATTTCCTACTCCTCGGGATGTTGCAGTGTTGATCTGGTACAACTTGTGGACTCAATGGGTGAGGAGGTAGGAGTGCTGGGAGGGCCTCTTGGTTCTAGATCACCTATTGAGCCTAGATCACATTCTAGGATTGCTTCTAGAGTGAGTTCTAGATCAGGTTCTAGATCACTCGCTGGCAGGTCTCCTGCCCAGCTTCCTTGATTTCCTACTCCTCGGGATGTTGCAGTGTTGATCTGGTACAACTTGTGGACTCAATGGGTGAGGAGGTAGGAGTGCTGGGAGGGCCTCTTGGTTCTAGATCACCTATTGAGCCTAGATCACATTCTAGGATTGCTTCTAGAGTGAGTTCTAGATCAGGTTCTAGATCACTCGCTGGTTCCAGAGTGGGCTCATGGGCCATCTCACTTGTTGGTTTCCAACTGCTTGCTTGTTCAGGACCATGGTCTAACTCCAGCCTCAGGGCTCTTGCTTCTCCTGGTTCTAGACTGGGTTCTAGATCACTTGCTGGTGCCAGAGTGGGATCATGGGCTAGATCACTTGCTGGTTCATGACTCTCCGCTGGTTCAGGACCATTCTCTGACTGCAGCCTGCTTCTTGCTTCTAGAACAACTGTGATTCTGTCTTTTTGGGAATTTACAGGAATCAACAAATTGAACTATTATGGTTATCATGGCTGGAATTCATGTGTGTTTAGTGTCCCAGAGTCAACTCAGTTTCATTACTCCTGGGGAAAAAATGGAACTAAAGATGCCTTCTGACTCTTAGGCTTGCCATTTCATTCATCTTTGCTTTGTCATGCTCTACTTTGACTCACTGCCTATTTCCAATAGTGTGCAAGGCTTACGCTTGGTCTAATCTTGTTCTTTGAATGCGTTTCTGTTATAGAAATCTCCACTGTCATTGCTGTTCCATAAAACATGGCAGTAGAGGAAAGTGTTAATGTAGCAGCCAAGCTTTGTGTCCCCCCCCCCCAAGCAGTAAACCAGGAAACCTTTTGCACTAGTGTCAGGAAATGGGAATTTTTGGGGTTTTCCCCCCTACCTTCACCTATTCCTGTGTGGGTGCAGGAGGAGGGAATTTTATTAACCTTTCGTTTCTGACTCAGAACCATCATTACTTTCCAGATCTCTATGTCCTATATTAATCTGTCAGCTTTCAGGTTTTTTTCTTTTTTATTTCCCTCTTGTATTCCCTGTGTGGACACTTCTGCTCTCTTTGGACTCCTAGCTTCCTAGTAACTCTCACCATTTGGCTACTTTTTTTACTACTTTTTAAAAAGCACCCCTGAAACCTAAGCAGAGGGCATGGGATCCCTAAAGTTTCTCCTGCAGAATTTCCCACACCTCGTTTTGGCCAGCGAGCAGTGCTGCTCTGCTGGCAGCAGCCTGATGAGTTCGGCAGGGGCTGCACCCCTCTCCACGCCACCTCTGCTGGGGCGGCACCAGGGCCGGACCTTTGCGGCTCCCTGGGCTCCTGTGTGGCTGACAGGTCTGTGGTAGCTCTCTCATTGCACAGCTGCTCACCCTGTAAAGGCCTGTACCAGAAACTAAGGGAGAAAATCACTTGAATTTTGCTCTTCTGCCTTTTGTACTTTTTAGTCAGCTCCTGAATAAGTAGCTATTGAACCCTGAAGTGTTAATTTTTGTCTTTATTTACTGATACTGCTTGTAGGCTTAAACATATTTTGTGGTCAGAGGTAATTAAATTAGGAATATATTTTTGCCATACAAGAACTAGAGCACATTTCAGTTTGGACTCTTGAAATGTACTTTTTTTAATGTTACAGCATGGATTACAGGTGATAGCTGTAATTGTCTACCTGCCATTCTGCATGCATGTATGTACATGCTATTCCTTCTGATCTTTTGTGGTTTTTTTTATTTCAATGTGTCAGTCTTGTCATGGAACCTTTTTCCCAGTGCAGAACAATTTCCTGTGGTGCACTGGAAAATGTGTGGTTAAGGACAATTTTTGCCTGCCACAGTGAATACACTTTTAAGAGTTGGTTTGGTTTTATCAGACAGCATGTCAAGGTAAAATGCTCTGAAAGAGGAGTCTGAAATGATCAGAAAGCCTTATATTTCATTAAATCTGCTGTTTCTCTGGTAGTGTCTGAATTTCAAATTAACGCTGAATTTCTTGAACATGACTTTACAGCTGATGGGGTTCTGCCAGTGGGCACTGGAGTCACCTGAGCTTTCATGTGAGGAGAGGAAGATGAGGACTAGTGTGCTAATAGGAAGGTGTAGTGTGATCATACTAATACCCTGTATTTTGAAATTCTGTGAGGGAGCTCCTTCCTTGTCCGATGGGAAACTGAGTGATTTTAAGATGTTTTAGTGCCTCTCCTGCCCTCCAGTGGTGGGGAGCAGCTGGTACCTTTGATACCTTCTGATTGTCTTTGCTTTATGTCCTTCTGATTTAAATGAGACCATCCTCTGCTTTTGGAGTGCTGCTTTAAGTGATCATTGGAGGATCTTTTGAAATAAAGCACTTCCTCAGGACAACGGGAGCGTGCAGAGAAGGGCATGGCAGGCCACGTATGTATGGCAGAGCTCTGCCTCTCCTCTCCTGGAGGGCAGTTACTCTTTCTTTTGTTGGCCTCTTGTTCCAGACTTGCTGCTGATGTAGCTAATGCAGCATCTTTCTCTCTTCACTGGTTGCCCCCTGTCCAGCAGCTTGCCACAGTGGAGCAAAATGGACGTGGACAAACAGGGCGGCAGCTGCAGGCACAGAAAATGTAGTGCAAGGCATTATCTATATTGCTTTTCTTGAGTCCTGCAAGGTGCAGTGCTCTGAGTTAAAGTCTACCCTGCCACGTGTTTGTTTTAGTATATTTGGTTTCCATGTTTTGTCCGAATACATGGTGCAGTGAGCTTGGGATTTAAATGTTATTTAAAAGTAGTACCCTTGACCTTGCAGCTCCAAAGATTAGGCAATGCTGCTGTGCTCTGTTAAAGGCAAAGTGCTTTTGCTCTTTCGCAGAGCTCTTGAGTAACCTCCTGAATGAGTGAGGAGGGATGGGATTGGGGCTGAATTGCTTTCGTGCCTCAGGCCTGTGGCTACTGCCAGACAGGCTTGTTTGAACAAGGCAGGAGTGGGTAGGAGCTGTGTTCACATCTTCTATCTTCCCTTAGCACCTTCTCTCTTTTACTCTTTGCCAAGAGTGGTCTCTTGGGACTGCTGTTGTGAATAGTAATTTTTACAAAAGGCATTGAAATTTAAAAGCTAAAAGACCTTGCGGAAACATAGAATTTTACTTTTTTTTTTTTTAATTGCTGAATGCTCCAGGAGCATAACTTCTACATTGTGAGCACGTCCGTTTGTGGAAAACATTCTGTGCAAATATCTGAATATTTAATTGGTATGTGCATCATGTGGGAGTGGGTTCTTACACCACCTATCTTTCCATGCGTGTGTCTAATCTGGATTCTACCTTGTCTAGGAAGAAATCTAATTAGTGTTGTTGATGGTGCTGTTAATGATAATTGTGTTGTCTCTTTCGCTTTCATCTGTTCAAATTGTTCCTTTTCACATTTTCCACTCCTGCAGATAGATATATGGCTTTATTAATTAAGCAAGCATGTCTGATGCTGTTATTTCTGGCTATGGTGTTTAATTTTTAAAAAATTATACTCTGTTCAGAGATCTGTAATTACACAGGTTAACATATGTTGTGTCACATCAAAACCATTGTCTGAGTTATGAGCAGTTCAGAATGAATGCTCAGTAAAAGCTGCAGAAGCACTTTATTGGCTTGATTTATGTGATTGCTTTGCGTTTCCTGATTTCTGCAGTGAGGGATCTAGATAGCTCCTTCCTACATTTGTGAAACCAGGCTGCGTGCTTAGTGTAGTTGAGACTTGAGTAGTACATGGAAGTAAATAGTTTGTCTAGACCCTGATTTACTCAAGTGAAAGGAGTGGGCTGGGAGCATGCACTGGAGGCTTCAACTGGCAGCTGCTTTATTTTGCTCTGCCCAAGGATTAATGCCAGGGACTTAATGCATGGGTTAAACATGTTATCCATGTTCCAGTAGGGTTGCTTCTCCATGGGAAGAGCAGCAAGCTGTTTGCTGGCTGTCCAGATATGGAAGCAGAGAGCTGATCCTTGGAGGGATGTGGAAGATGTCCAAGGAGAAGCCACAGCATGTCAGGAATGTGCCAGTGGTGGCCAGGGTCCATCCTTCACCAAGAAGTGGCAGCTCGTAGTGAGACAAGAGCTCCTAGGGAGCTAGCACTGCCATCCTCTTGCCTTTACAGCAAGGCAGGCAGCGTAGGCCTTCTCATTTCTTTTGTGTGTACAGGGCATAGTAAATTTAAGGTAAGAGTTTATAAGCATTGATACCTGTATGAATTGGAAAAGTACAGAAAGTGTAGAAGTTGCACAACAAAGGGTTTTCTTTGCAGTGCTGCTTGTGGTGTATTGTAAGATCACTGAGGTTGCAAGGAATTTTGCTTTAAAACAAGTTTTTGAGTTTGTTTAATTCAGTGTGTGAACAGAGCACAGTCAGCCGCATACCAGGTCACTGAAGTCCTCAAATGGAGCAAGTAGTGCAAAAAATGCTCTCTTCTCACATGTCTGCAAACACATCGATACCTACATTGTTCTTTGATATTTATATGTTACGGTACTTGTTTAATTTATCTCCATCCACTGTTGGTAAAACTGCTCTCTGATTTCCAACAACATGGGATTGCTTTGTATTTCAAACTACAAAGAAAAGCTTTATTTGTGCTATAAAAGTTGAAACTTTTAAATCTTTAATTTCTCTCTAAGCATGTTGCATGCAAGTTGTTAGCTCAAGTGCATGGAATGTGAATGAAAATTGAATGAAAATTCTTTTTTTTTTTTTTTTTCCACACCATCCTTTCTCCCACCCCTTAGTCTTTTCCTCCAAGTACTTTAATATATGATGGCTTTTTTCAGTTTGGTGTGTTTTGTGAACCTGACTTGTCTGCTCAGAGCACCTGTGCCATGAAGGCTGTGTTAGCTTTTTTTGCACTTGCTGCGTTGTCCAACCACAAGTGCATTCACATGTTTGAAGAATGATCTGGCTTCTTTGTTCCTAACAATTGAACTTGAAATAGCCTAGGGAGGAATATTTAGGGCAAAACTCGTGTGGTATTGAAGGCTGAATTCTATGCTGCCTTGCAAAAATTTAAAATATATGCTCTTAGGACATAAACTATCTTTAGGTCTGACTAAGCCAGAGATGTATTTATGAGCTTGGGGCAGGTTTTGTAGTTTGTGAGCTACCTTAGTTGGATTGGTGGTGTGTGGTGTCCTGGAATGTGTATTTTTTTTATGGTGCTTAGCCAGCTATTTACCTGAATCCCTTACCACAGGAAACCTGGGTTTAAGTTCTGCCTAAGGGTGTCGGGCAGAGCGATAGTTCGGGAATTGGCTTGAAGAGAGTTCATGTAAAGATACGCGTGTCACCTTCGTCAGGCTTGTGCTTGCTTTTCTGAGTCTTGCCAATAAATGGATATTGGGATCTTTAACAGCAATACCTTGAACTTTTAGGACAGAAGAGGTCGTTTGGGGTGACTTACAGTGGGAGTGGAATTGAGGGGCTTCATTCTAGCCTCTGCTTAGGTCATGCTCATCACAGGTGCTCTGGCGAGTCCACATTGTCTGGTTTGACAAGACTGGCTGTGATATTGCCAGTGTAATGGGAAAAGACTCTGGCACTGCAATGAGGTTATCAGTACGTACTGATGTGGCTTTTGTACTGCAAGCCTGTGGCACTGTTCTGTAGTTGGAGTCTGTGTGCCTCCCTGAAACAGAATCAAAGAGAAACATTAATTGCAGCAAACAGTTTACAAGTAAAAAGCTTTTCTGGTAAGTGGCTCTGAAGTGATCTGGTCCAGGGCTGGTGTGGAGCATTTCAAATGTGGGGAGGCCATTGAGAGCCCTGGGAAGTTACCTTGTCTGCTCTCTTTATGACTTTGACTAAATTATATGCACTTCTGTATCTCAGAAGTAAAGGTAGGTGTGTACCCATATTGCTGCATAGATTAGATAACTTCACAGTGGTATTTGAAGAGAAGGCTCTAGCTTGGGCTGGTATTTTGATTTTTTTTTTTTCTCCCACTGGGAGTGCAGTAAATAGTCTTAGATTGTAAAGATGGGACTAGAAATTGAGGTCACAGTATAATATGCAAGGCTTTTTTTTACCTTGTTTACTTTATGCCAGGCTAAGTATTTCATAGCAAAAGTAAATCTTTTGTGCAGTTTGTGAAATAAATAATAGAGAGATCCTGTTAAAAAATGCATCGGCTGGCTCCCTTATTTTAATATTAATAAAGCAGGTTGCTACAATAAGATTAGCTCTGCATGGTGTTTGTCACTGTACTGCCAAAGCAATCGAGTCTAATGCCATTCCTGCCTGCAATGAATCCCCAGGAGAGCAGTACTTGTGCTGTTCTGAAACCTCGAACCAGGGAAGTTGGAGTTGAACTGTACATTATGGAAAATGCAGATTTTAATCTGGGAATCCCAAGTCTGTCTTTGCCTTTGCAGCCTTCTGGCTGCTTATGTGAAGTGCGTCCGTGTTGTTTACATGTGCATTTTCTCTGCTGTAGTGACAAATATCCAATTGCTTGGCTCATTGTGTTTATGGACAACTCAGTGACGGTATCTGTATGGTTTGATAGTCCAGTAAACTCTCCTGGTGGGGGCAAGACAGTCTGAACCATGAAGCTGCTTGGCTGGGACTGCAGTGCCCTGGGACACAATGCCTTTTGATTTAGGGGCACGGGGCTGAAGGCATCCGAGGAAGAAGAGGGATGCTGCAGTTGGCACAGAGGAGATACTGTCTTGTAAAAAAAAAAGATGAATCTGTGCCTTTGAAAGGAAAAGCCCTTTACCAACCCTGTGCCCTTGTGATTTATAGCATGCATTTATCTGAGGCACAGAGCAAAGGGAAAAAACCTGTAATCTTGAAACATTATGTGACCAGAGAAGCGTTTTTGTGCTTATAAATAATATGAACACTTGTATTAGAGGCCCAGTCAACTGAGGTGTTATTTGGGTTAAAACAAGCATTAGGGAGTTATTTGGTTGTGGTTATAGATACAGTTCTGCTGAAATGAGGCAGGATTAAGCTCTCTTCATTTTACAGTTTAGGGTCCAAATTGGAATTACATTCAAGCTTTGTCTGCCAACTGAATCTTTAGAAGATTTTACTGAATATGGTAGTCTGTGAAGCAGGAAAGCACATATGTTTCAATACCATCAAGGTCTATGGGTCCAAATATCTGCTTAAGTGTTTTCTTGAAAACAGTCATGTTTCAAGTATGCTTTTTAGATTTCCACTTTTAAATAAATGTCTTGAGAATACAACAACTGGGAGACACTTTCTTAATTATTTTGAATAAGCAGGCCTTTGCAATTCTGTTTTATTTCTGCTTATAATATGCTGTAGTAAAAAAAACTGAATTAAAGATTGTGTTTATTTTATGTGCTTTCTATAGATTGGATGAAGTTGACAGCTCAGCCTTACTTTAAACTGTGTTACTGGCATCAGAAGTAAAACAACCCATGTCTTCTTCCCTTTTTAACTTGCAATCTGCAGGAGTCCTAGCTGAAAACACAGAGGGAGAGAGGGATCTGTTTGTAAATGTGAATGATTTCTTTGTGCAAAAGCATGGGGGAGGTAGAATTCCCTCCATGTTCCTTTGGAAAGAGATAGGACTGAAATGTCTGCTTGCTTTATGCCATTAGCCAAGCAGAAATTTCATCCATAAGATGAAGGTGGTGGTGGTTGATGGTGGGGTTATTTTTCCCCTTTTCTGCAGCAGAAGGAAAGTGGGACAAGATGAACAAAAAGAAACTCCTAGCTTCTCCCTTCTTTCCAAATTACTCTAGAGAAAGGCAAAACAAGGCAAGACAGATGGTGCAGCTGTAGCTGGAAGTGCCTCTGTGCACTCCTGGCCAATGTCAGCTGGATGATTCTTTTCCTCTATCCTGCAAGAAGGGAAATGCTGGATGGAGAAAAGAAAATAGCTGGGTAAGTGCAGGCCCATGATTTTGTCCCTATATAAGGCATTGATTTACAAGATGGGGTCACCAAATACAGCCTGCACCACTTTCAGGAAGACACTGGAGGAGCTAAGTCTGTTTTTATGTTCTTTGACTTATTAGAATCTAGTCAAAATGTGATTCTTCCCATCTGGATAAAGAACATGCTTGCTGTCTCAGGAACACCGAGTCTTCCTGTGTATGGAAGATGAAAGATGAGAGAGGAGACAGCTCATCATGTCATAGCTGAGAAGCTGATATTTATTCCAGACTTCAGTACTTGTTTAGGCTGTTCTGAGTCCTAAAATTCCAAAAGATTACAGTTTCTCTTTATTGCTGGAACTTACTTCCTTTTGGGGATTTTTTTTTTCTTTGGCCTATTTGCCTTGTATGTTCTTCACTGCTGAATGATATGAAGGTGTTGAAGCTAACTTAAAACACTTTGGTATTCTTGTCTACTTTTAGTGTGAAGATGATCTGTCTAAGAGCCGGGAAGGTACAACTGAAATAGCACCTGAATATGGGCCAGAAGACAGAGTAGATGTTCGATACCTTCAGTGGTTAAATGGGAAGCTGAGGTTCCAGTGGCGGAGTTTACATGCTCAGCACCAAGAGCAGTGCAAACTTTTGCACAAGGTAAATGATGCTTCTACCTCACTGTGGCATTGTTTATTATTTAAAAGCCTTGTCAGCTAGTACTAAATGTACAAATTATTCTTGTTTGCTAGTTCTGCATTTTCTGTAGATAAGAGTGAATTATCTAAATATAAATACTCCCACCTTTTCCCCAGTGGGGCAGAACCATGAGGAAATGAAGTATGTACAGTGCTCGTAAGGTTATAATTGTTATATAAAAGTCTCTCTTTCAAGTTGGAACGTTAGTCCCTTCTGCAACTGTAGGCTGTCTCCATTTTTCTCAGAAAGTGCCTGGTAGAAGCAAGACAGAGCATTCTGGTCTCACAGACAAGAAGTAGTGATTCAGAGCTATAAGTTCATTGGAAATGTGGATTCAAATTACTGAGCACAGGTATTGAAAGTAATAGCAGCAAAATAAAATGCAGTTTCCCTTTCTGAAGTACAAGGGAGCATCTGAGCAGAACCCAGATTTATTTTAAAATTCCTGCTTTTTAAATCAGGAATCAGTAGTGGTCTCTACATTGCTAAGATTCTGATTCTGTTCCCATTTATGAGTAATGTTTATATTCCTGTCTGAAAAATCACAGACATCTGGGAGCATCATGTCTTCCTAGGATGGAAACAGCCTATAGTCCCAGAGTTGACAGTGATGGTGACTGCAGAGACAAATTTTAAAAAGTGGTTCTCAAGATAGTCCTACAAGTTACTCAGTAATGTATTCCCTAGGCCCCCTCTCTCAATTCATATTTCTTCAGGTAACTTCTACAGAGCCACTTGGTATTGTACCTAGAACCTTCACAGAGAACCTTTTTGAGACTAAGAACAGTTTTGAGAAATTTCTCCTCAAAGAACAACATTTATCAGAAAGTTGTCAGAATTGAAACAAGAGGGTTCTGAATTAAGATGCCTTCTTGGTTTTAATCCCGTGTCTGACAGCAATGCTGAAAACTATAACGAGGTTACATTTTGTTCTTTACATGAATTGATTGCTAGGGAAAATGTCTGATTGACAGCCCTAGGGAAAGATCAAGTGCTGTGTGTGCAGCATCTAAAATAACCTTTTGCTTCACGTTGCCCACTGTGAATGTGCTTTCCTCATCTGGGAATGAAGACAGCAATTCACCTTAAGTGCAGGTGCAGCCCTTGGCTTTTGCTCTGAGATTAGACAATGATGCTATTGGGAGAGGTGGCTTAATGATACAAAACTCAAATGATTGGCATCTTCTCCCTTGATAAGCTACCTCTATTTAAGGTATGCTGATTTTTATAGTAGGTGAGGCAAATATCTCCACACGTCATCATCAGTGCTCTGATTTATGTAGTGCTTGGCAGTAACAAATCATTAGGCAGCTTCAGTACCTCAGCTTGCAGTTAATGAGACCAAGGAAGAATTAAGCAGGTCAAACCTGGGGCCTGGGGTACAAACAGATACTTTCAATGTCCAGGTCAGGTACTGTTGAAGAGATGTGCTGCTTGGGCAATATGCTAAACTTATTGACAGGGAGATGACCTCCTATGAGGATTGTACTTTGAAATAAACTTGGACTTTTTTTTTCCACCTGTGGCTATCCAAGGAAGAATGTTACCTAAAGTTAAGACTGTTGCAGTCAAACCCTTATAAGAGACAGGTTAGCTATGCTGCAGTTCCCTGGACCACGATTTCCAGAATCTGGAAGAATAAGCAGGAGGGAGAATGTTTCTCTGTTCATCCAGTTTCCCAAAGCTGCCATTACTGCATTCTCCAGCAGTCATCACTGGAATAAATTGAAAGCAATAAATGGTGGTGGTGATGATTCTTACAATCAGATATATTCTGCAGTGCATGTAGAGGGCTGCCATCGTGGATATATATGTAGGAGGATAGATTGGAGCCCAGCTCCTCCGTATGTGATTGCACGCTGATATTATGCATGCTCAAATATGTATGTGCAACTGTAGGAGTTCTGTTCAGAGCTGTAATAAAGTGCAGTGCTCTGATTTATATTTTAGTCTGAATTAAAAGCAGGAAAATTGGAAGGTAACTGACTTTGGAAGGAACTTCATTATAGTGCCACATTAATGTTAACATTTACAGTAACACAAAATATAACACACTTATACAATTCAGCAGCTGCATAAACAATAATTGATATTTCCTGACTCTTTATAGAGAAATTTTGACTGTGCTACTGCATTAATTTTAAAACTTTTAAACTAGTCTGCTATGTGTTAGAAGACTGAGCTGACCCAATATGATGTCTATATGAGCTACTGCTTTTCTCATATAAACCAGAGAGTATGCAAAAGGCTAATGAGTGTTATGTTTTTAATTATGCTGACAGATTTACATAGGGCTTTCTCTACAAAATGATAATTATGGCTTTTACTCGCTCTGTTTAATAACTTAACAGGTTATGTATCTCAACTGTGGAACAGTCTTATTTACAGCTGATCACGAGCTATATTTTTTTGCCAAGTAGTGGCGACACTTCCACAGATTTCATTCTGTGACTCACACAGGCTCTAAAATACCATATTCTCTATTTGGGGCTTTCTGAGAAAACCACATCACCCTTGGAAAATATGTTCTTATTTGGGAGATGACTACTTTTCCACTCTGTAGTTTTTTTAGTATGGATATTGCTACTGGAAGTAAGAATTGTAGATAGAGGATCCAGCAAGAGGCTACCAAGATAGCCAAGGACTAGCCTAGTTGGGCATGACCTCCAAGAAGGGGTTGAAGGAGTTTGTTCTGGTGGAGAGGTCACCTAATAGCTGCCTTCAGCTATTTGATGGGTAGTTACAAAGATACATCCATGGTCTTCTCAGCAGTACCAGAAGATGAAAGGGAAGGGGCTACTGATTACAGCTTGGCAGGTTCAGGCACATTAAAAAAAGCTTCTCTGGGGTGATGGGCAGCATTGGAGCCAGTCACCAGAGATGCTGAATGGGCTCCATCCTCAGAGGTTTCCAAGGCTCACATACACAAAGCCAGTAGGCCTTGTTAGCACAGGAGGTAGGACTAAAGACCTCCAAAGGTCTTTCCTGTTTCTATGATTTTGTGGAAAAACTTTGAATCGCTTGGGTGATCAGGGACATGTACTTTCAGGTTAGATGCGATGACTCACATCTTAATGAAATAGTACTGTACTGCCTGAAGAAAGGGAAAGGGAGCAGTAGGAGGGAAATATGAGGAGGAAAGAGGCAAAAATAAATGACTGTTCTTTCTCTAAAATACACAAATGATGACTGAAACTGATTGCCGGGGGCCTTCTCTACTCTGTCCCGCCTGCAGCCACTGAAGGTTGATGGTGTGAAGTTCTGCAGTAACCAGTGGAGGTTAATGAAGAGGAAAGCCCCTCTGGAGCTACAGCCAGTTGTGTGTTGGGAATTGCTTGTTAGGTGGTCTGACTGCCTGTTCCTCTTTGCTAGCTCTTCTCATGAGCTGCTTTGCAGTTCCTTCAGCTCCCAGAAGGCATGTTGAAGCTTACAGATACACACATGTCCTGCTGCAGGAGGAAGACTTTGTCAGGGAAACCTTAACCTCTCTGTTGCTGAGGAATTTCTTAGCCTGAGGCTAAGAGCTGTTGAATAACATTATAATGGCTTCTCAACATGGGCAGGTTGGCCTGCTTTGAAAGTATAATATAGTGATATCATTATAATTCCCTTGACATTCTCAGTGGTACATATTTACCTGATATACCTTCAAATATATGGAAGCATGAAGGATAAATTACTGTGTTAAGGCATGCCTTTTGGTTCCTTCTATTCTGTCTCTTCCTCTTTCTGTCAAGTGCCAGAGGAATATCTGTCTGTCTGGTTTTTGATCCCTCTTGAATTCATAGGGAAAAGCAGCTGTTTTTAGTCAGGCTTTGAATTACCACTTTGCCTTAAAAAATGTGAATGAGAAGATTTGCATAGTTTCAGAAGAACAGGTAGAAGCTTGTATAGTTTAAAACTGGCGTTGTTTTTTGGGTCTGTTAAATGCACTGTGCCGCTGTCATGTGAAAAGAAATAGTGGAACAAGTGAGTTTCTGCAGAACTGACGGATTTCTTGTGAGTGTTTTCAGCTATTCTCTTCCCACTAAAGACTGGGACAGAAGGTTAGATTGTGTTCAGAGGTGAATTTGGTTATGCAGGTGAACATCTGATTGTGGACTAAGTAAGTTAGTAGAATATAATGATCTTAAATGGAATTCTCGATAACAGAAGAAGAGTTTAACATAATTGGCAATATCAGATCATGGTAAAATGACAATGTTAATATGCTTGGAAACTGTAAGAGCAGGAGTTGTATTCTGTCAGTAAGAATGCAGAGCAGTGCTAGGAAATACGTCCTATGGACGGAGTGGTTTCTTGTGCCTTCTCTGAGATAAACAATATAAAATAAGATGTATTACAGTGGATTGGATTGGTCATATCTATATATCTGATGTTGTAGCAAAATGACCAAGGACAGAGTCTTGATCTCTGAATAACAGAGGGCAGAGACTGATGCTGGGTGATTACCTCATTGTCAGTAATTCATGAGTGAGCTAAACTGCAATTGTAGATGCATCTCTGTCTTGGCATGAAGATTCTACCATGTTATTCTGTAAATTACTACAGTGGATAATTATATCTTTTCTGTCTTGAGATATTTGGTTTTAAAAATATTTTGTTTTTTCCTAAAGTGGATTTGCCATTAGATCTCAACAGCACATTCTTGAAAGCAGGAGAAGTTTTTCCCTCTCATGGAAGTACATGTGAACTATGAATGAGCTCCCTTTTCATCTTCTCTTAGGTGAATTAGACAACCTGATCTCCCTGCAGGGTGTCTGAGCTTAAAGGCATTTAGGAGTTGGTGCTGGAAACTCCCCTGAAGTGGTGTGCAGTGGGGGGGCTGTGCCAGTACTCGCATGCAAAGGTTAGTGTAAAGTTAAACCTGCTGCCTCCTCAGTCCATCCCAGTCCACACAGCAGCAGCTACACATGCTCTTGTCTCTCACCCTCTCACCTGCTGCTTTTACCTTGGTACTGTTTTCCTCTGTAAGCATTGTTTCATCTTCGCTGTGCTGTGGTTATCAGTAACAGACTGTAAAAATAGAAATACTGGATTATACCAGTTACAAATACTGGATTATTCTACTATCCATCTGGTCTGGTCTCAGGGGAGAACTTCATTCTTCTGGTGTTACATCTTTAGAGTGTTTCTTTCGGGCTTTAGCCAGTGATGCTGCTGCAACAACATACTTTGGAAGAGGGGCTGAAATTCATCCCTGGAGCTGGAGGCCCAAAGGTTTGGCAGCCAGAGTTACGCAAGAATGCAGCAGGGAGACTAGCGGCAAGCAGAAAGGAAGAACGTTGTGTGGGGAGGTGCTCTTTTATTTTTAAACTCGCATAGCTCTGCACATGTGACAGATGGTTGTCACCAGAAGTGAGTTTTGGAAAGGAACGCTAAAATATTCTGAAGTTTCAGGGAAGGTTTGATAATTACCCAGTGCCTGACAACTTTAAAATAGTTGTCAATACCCAAGCGTATGATAAAGTTCATATTAGAATAAAGGAAGAAAAGCAGGAAATATTCTCTGTCTTCTGGCAGAAATATTAATGAAATATGAGCGATTGTCTGACAAATGTGCACTGCTATCTTGTTTGGCAGCTGCAGTTATTACAGTAACAAAGGGATCAGCTCTGAATAGGAGGAATTGCTTTTTATTGTTCCCTTGACTAACTTGGGAAGCTTCTTCGTGAAGTAATTGATGATACCATCACCAGTGCAGCTGGGACAAGGTCCCAGTAAGCGAAAGCCAACAATATACAGCAGCCAAAGAGAAACTTGCTGTAACTTGGTAACATTTTCTGCTTTAAAGAAAATATGCTGAAGGTATCCTTTACATCTGTTAAGACTTCTGTTATCTGGGTAAATGGTTTTACCTTTTATGCGATGTGCAAACGTGTGTGTAGTGTAAGGAAAAAGACTTTAAGACAGGATGAAGAACAAAATTTTTCAGTTTTACTGTGGCAGCAGCATTAGCAATTCCTGCATGTGGTTCTGGTAACAATACCAGATGGAGCATTTTGTGAGATGATTGTGGAGCATGATCATAATTTCCTGCAGGCTGTTTTAAATAGGCCTGTTGTATTGGTGGTAGTAGTTACATTTGTACTTGTCCATTGGGAATGGGCTTGTAACCACTTGTTCACATCACCATTCCAATCCATGCAGCCGTTAAGTGGTGACTAATGATGTTGTTAATGATCTGGTCCTTGTACTGACAAATATCTTTTAATTTAATCTGTTCCAGATTCATTTATTCACTAATGGCTCTCATATGGACCAGATCCTTGGACATTTTTCTGTCATAGAAACAGATCTCATTAGACAACCAGAGAACTACAAGCAGGTAATGCTTCTCCTGTAATTCTTGGATGCCTGGTATGCTTACACATTGTTACAAGGAGTACAGTCTTCTGCTGAACACTTTTTTAACTTGGTTTCCAACAGAAATAAGGGCTCATATATCAGTCAGTCAGTTTCCTCACTTGTATTCACCACATGGTTTCTTCCAGTTTGAGAGAACATAGACACAAAGGTATTAGGCTAAGTTTTGTAAAAGCTGGTGGACAGGGAGAGGGGAGAGACTTGACTGAAAGTGCCACTGATGAAAAGGCTCATAAAATGAAACATTCCAGATGAGTTGGCTGACAGCTGTTGTATGCTACCAGTAACCAGATTTGGGTCAGCCAGGCAATGTCTGCCTGTGACCTTGCCTGAATGCTATGTCAGTGAGAACGTAGAGAGATCTGATTTATCTCTCCAGGAGAGCCAAAGCTCATCGGATGCTAACACTCATTAGTTCTAGAAATTACACAAGTTGACAACCTTTTTGGTAGTGAGGGGCTTTATTTTGAGAAATATTTAGAAGCATAGAATGGTTGAGGTTGGAAGGGACTTCCTGGTCCAACTCCCGTGCTCAAGCAGTGTCCCCCAGAGCAAGCTGCCCATGACCATGTCCAGGTGGCTTTTGAATATCTCCAAGGATGGATGCTCCACAGCTTCTCTGAGTGACCTGCTTCACGCTTGGTTGTTTGCACAGGAAAAAGATGTTTCCTTATGTGTTCAGACAGAACCTCCTAGGACCATGTAATTTTTTCTAGTGTACTGTCTTGCCCTTAAGAATATATTTCTGCTTCTCTCAAATACTCAATTATTATAGATGTTTCAGTTTATTATTTGAGGTAGTACAATTCACTTGTTTTAACACAATATAATACATTTATTTGTAAAACAAGTTTTTTAAAGTTCATTCTATGTGAAACTGAAACAAGACTGAAATTTTAAGCTTAGCCTTAACAAAATCAATATTTGGCAAACTTCTGCAGTCTGTCTAAATCTGTTTATTCAAGGAAGGCGTTCTTTCTGCTGCTACCTTAAGAACAGATACGGGCATTGTAAATACCACCCACAAAGAAATTCAGAAAAGTAGATTTCAAAATGGGAGATAGTCTTATGTTCAAAACCCCTAAAGTAAAGTGCACGTTAATCTTTCATTACTGAGCATTCCTTGGATGAGTGGTTCACATCTAGCCTCTTGATAAGGCTCAGCTGTTTATAACATTTTCCTGGAAAACTATTGTTTTTCTAGAGCAAATGGCTGTGTCAGCTTGAGCTTTCTTTTTCATTTCTGCTTCACGATCCCCCTCCTGTGAATTGCTCAGAAGCTCAGAACACGCAGCAGCGCAGTCCTCTGAAGCCTGTACTTTATAATTTGCAGAGCTTAGCAAATGCCCAGAAAGGTCTTGGTGGGCTGGTACTGGAAACTTCCAGGCTGTATAGAAGGACTTTGTAACTACCTTTTTCCAAGGCCTTACCCTGAATGTGTCACTGATCTGTTACAGTAAAGCATAATGATACTCCAATAAAGCCTGTTTGGCTTTGATTGCACCATTAATGAAGCATTCCAGGAGTTTTCTTTCTTGCATGCTGCCCCCTTTCCTGGATGTCTGCTTCAGGTGTGCTGTTCAGCAGAGACTCAGGATAAAATGAAAAGAATCTTTTTGTATTTTAAACATGGTTAGGTAAAGTGCTATAGTCAGGAAGGTTTAGTGGGCAGCTGTGTTGCTTAGTTAAAATCTGTGGAGGCTTCATTCCACCTTTCCCTGGCTTAAACAGCAAATGCATGAAACACAGAACACCCCTTCAAAACAAGGGTGATCACTGAGAGGGGCAGAGGCAGGGTGGCAGAAGATGTTTTCTTCAAATGAACTGAGTCTCCATCTGCAGTTCCTGACCTCTAACAGGTGCAATCCCAAACAAGTTCCAGTGCCTGTGGGTTGGAAATTCTTTTCTTATGTCACTTACTGCTTGTACTGGTCCAGAATTGGAACTGTTTGTCAGCATTATCAGCTGTGAAATTCTTAACCTCTTGAAGCTCTCAAACCTACTCAAGAAAAGGGGTTCCTCCTAAGTTGTCTTCTTGTGCTTGTTTCTAAAATAAACAGGAAAAATTGCAGGAAAACATTGCAACACTTCACTATACATATTTTCAAGAGACTTAAAATTCTTACTGTCATCATTTGAGCAATCTTTGTAGTTTTTGTCTCCCCTTATCCTTATTTTCCAAAAGCAGCTTCCAGAAGTCAGATACTGTGTATGTACAAGAGCCTGAAATAACAAGGTGATGCAGCATTTTGAGTGTCAGTGTTCCAGATGGATATAATAGTTGATATGCAAAGTGATGCTTCTTTGGAAATTGTAATAAAAAGCCTCTAATTTTCAAATACCTTGATAAGATTAAGTAAATTATGCATATTTGAATAGCTTGGTTTTCAAATATTGGTGCAGATGGCAGCACTCTACCAAATGTTTTTTCCAAAAACTGTGAAATAATTTTTTCTCTTCCAGTAATGTGACATTTCTGTTAATGTTACCTCAAATAACAACCTGCTGCATGGATCAATACAAAGAGCAAGCATGTCAATATGTCTTACTGTAATGCATCCCTGTTGGTGGATGGTGTTACGAATTCCTTTTTGTGTTAGGCATCGTTCGAAGGATAGAAATGCAAAATGGATCGAAGTGTCAGGAATTGGCTATCACAGAAAAGACATTGGGCTGTTTTTATTGAAGCCTAAAGTTCATTTTCATCAAAAATATCCTGAGAGATAAGTTGTTCTGGCCTGTAATAAAATGGGAGATGTTTAGTCTGACAGGAAAAGTGTGATAGGATATAGATAGCTGTGAAGTTAAACATCAGTTTAGGAAATGGAAAAGTCATGGTGATACTTTTCTACAGAAGTTGCACATTAACTTGTTTAAAATGTTCTTCCCTTGGATTTCTGACTATAAAACTCTTTTAGTGCTTTTATGTGTAGGGATTTCACTGGACATTATTATTCTTTTATCATCATAAATGTCTTTGTCAGATTCATAGAGCTGGAAGTTTTCCAAGTGTAATAGTTTTTATTATGTTTTTCTCTAGTGAGGCATGATCAAAATGCCAACTTTTCCTAAGGTTTGGACTGGCTGTGGTTATATACGTTATATATGTGTGTGGCTGTAAGTTGGAGGTCAGTGCTGTGTTTAGTTCCTGTGCCACCAAGGCGTGTCCGTGAACAGGACGTGCCGCTATTTCAGCTGGTGTTCAGTTTCCAGTGGAAGTACATGGGCATGCTCATGTTAGCTCTTGACCTCTACATGCATGTCCTTCCTTTCCCAAGATGCTGCCGTGTCTTCTGAGGCACTCCCTGGCCTGCAGATTGTTGCATGAGAATTATGCTGGTAGTGATTTTCCCGTCAGAAACGCCTCGGTGGTGGTGGTTGTCGTGGAGCCATTTGCCTGCAAGGCTGTGCAAGAGTGTGCAAATTTGGGACAGTTACAGCGTGGCAGCATACAACAGCTGCTGCATTGCTAGGGAGCTCGGATGTTCATTGTGCCTTTTGTTGAAAACCTCTTGTATATCACTTAGAGTGCACGAGAACAAAGTCTAGAGCATTTTGAATGTCTTGTGTGTTGGTACATTCTTCAAGCTGTATCAATACTGCTTGTTTTCAAATGGTTCCCTTAGCCAACTGGTGTGAGGCTGGGGGACTGCTGCTGTTTGCCAGCTTGAAATATCTTGGGGCAGAAGTGGAGTTGTGGTCTCTGGCATTGAGGCTAAAATAGTTGGGAAGCATACTGGGGACAGCATGCAAAAGAAGACGTGGCTGAGGATAAGCAATATCTGCCCCCGACTTTCCAGGGCAGTATGGTCTGTCTTTGAGGATGTGGTCGCCTTCCTTTTGTGACTGAGAACCGTGGTTGTGATGTGCGACCAATTGGGTAGTTTCTCATCACTCTGAGCATCGTATGACTCCATTTTTGTCTATGAAGCCCATGTACCTTAATTCTACATTGCAGTGTCACCAGTTCTGATGTTTTACCTTGAGCTCGAAAAAATGTGTTGCACTTAAGAGTCATTATATTAACTTTCTCATCAAATTGTTGCTATATGAAGATCAATGAACTTTGAAGGAAAGCAGCCTAGTCCTTCAGTTTCTTCTGTCTCTTCATATACTGCTTTATATGTGTAATTCATTCTTGCAGGCTTTGTGATTAGCAGAGATTGAAAGTTGTAGTCAGAACTTGGGTCATTGGTACAGTGCTGGCAGTGCTGGAGTGATCATTGAAATTGTAATGAGTAAAGATGACACCTTTAAATGCCAGTAGATCAATTTACTGAGTGTGACAGCAAATAAATAATGCAGCTGTCTGCCAGATGGACGTGCAGAGAAATTCATAGAACTTGGGTGTGAATAGCTAATAACTTTATTTCAGAATTTTATGAAAAATATTTATACTTGTTGATCATTAACACATTTTAAAGGGGATTTATTCAGCTTAAGTAACTAAGGTCTTGGTAGCAAGTAAGTAAGAGCAAACAAATTGTCTGGTTTTGCATACATAATGCATGGTCAATTCCGTGGCCATAAAAAATTCAGGTGAGCTCCAAGCAGCAGGGATTGGGTGTGATGGAATAGGATAGGATGGTATGGGCACAGGATTGATCTTTCTGGACTGAATGTGTCAGGGAAGGATGTCAATGTGCAGTATGTGCGTTGCTTCCTTTGGTCAGATGGGACTCCATAATTTCATATTGGGACATTCAAGGAGTAAATGATCAGGTTGTAAGATGAGTTGACTGTGGACCCCAAATCTTGTGGCAGTTTCCATTTAAAGTATCTGTCCCAGATGGCTGTTGCAGATGGGTGACACAACAGGTTTATTCTCTGTGAGTAACAGCCCATGGTTTGAATTCGTGCAAAGCACTGAAGAGCTTCTGTTCTTTTCGGAACAAGTATGTTCAGACTGGGAGCACTAGGAACTGATACACTTTGGATTTTCAAAAATGTTGAACATGCATTTACTAGTTTGCATGAAATTTGAGTCTTCACTGTGTCGTGTGCATGCACATGAGGGCTTGTGTATATAGTCGTCCTGATCTGCTGAAGTGTTTTATCTGCATAGCCATGTTATGTGCTAAGATCAAGCAGTATTTTTAGTGCACAAATACCATGTGAGAGCTTTTGGTCCATTTCTGTCTGAGTGGTAGCACCACCTCCCGGGCTGTGCGTGAAGGCAGAGCAGCAGAAGTGAAGTCTGTTATCTAATATGAGTTACTGGGCTGGTTACTGAATAATTGCATTATCTCCAGAAATGGATCCCAAATTGCTGACCGTCTTGGATGAAAATGGAATAAATATGGCAGGATGACTCCAGCTGTGGTGTGCAGGGCTGTATCTGGTGTCCTTGTGCTGGTTGTTTAGGACTTCATGGAACGTTCCCAATGGTGACAGATGCTGCAAGCAGGCACTAAATGAAAATAGACAGTTAAACCCCTGCTGCTAAGCTTGACACTGTGTCACAGTACTGATTTGACACAGACCTGTGCTGGTACGTAGTGTTTCTGTAATCAACCCTGTTACGGTCTTGTATGGTAGGGGTGAAGGATATGCAGCCTTATTTGAATTTCAAAGAGCCTGCTAGGGGACCATCTGATATTTTATGATGTCCTTCCATCTGTTGTACAAGAAGCAGTTGAACCAACACATTTCTCAGGGTGTAGATATCAATGGAAAAAAATCACATTCATGCTGTAGTCTGTGATGCTGCTGTGTAGATGATTAATTCAGAAAGCAAAGGCTCTCATACTGCATGCAAATTCCAGAAAAAAGATTTGGTCTTTCTGAAAAAATGACCTTGAGCTTAAAGGACAAGCTGCCTTCTTTGGTATAAATTGTCATAGATTCATTATCTTCTGTGATGCTCTGGCAATTAATTCTGTTTGATCTAGCCCTCAACTTTTTATATGTTCATTGCTTCATTCCCCTGGTAAAAGCCATGGTTCTGTCATTTCTACTGTGGAACAGGATCAGTATTTCATGATGTAACTACCTTTGTCATTAAGGACAGCTTTGCTTATTTGTCATCGTGTTTCAGTTTCTTGAAAGGGAAAAAGTACTTGAAATTCCTCAAGTGGGCCCTCCATAAAAAATTAGTTGCAACAAGGTTTGTGTGTATTTGTGAAAATGTGGGGGAGTCTGTTTTGGGTGTTTTTCTGTGCAAGTTCTGTCTGAAATCCCTCCTTGGCCAATCTTGACCCCACAGAAATCTCCACAGATTCATTTTGCTAGGCTCTGTGAGAGCTCTTCATAGCAAGATTGTAGCATGAACCAATTTTCAAGGTGAGAAGAGACTGAGTTGCTGTGAATGAGATCAGAAAGGTGGAGAACAATCTTGCTCTAAGGAATACAAAGTTCTTGGAGCAGCAGGGCAGAAGAGACAGCCAAGCCCCAAAGAATCCACAATGAGATTTTAGACTTACTCTGCACACTGCCAGAATAAACTTAGTTAGAATTGGTAGTGACTCCTCACCATTTACTAAATACCCACAGGGCTTCAGATGACTAGAATTTTTGGATTCTGGCATTGTTGAATTTTCAGGACAGCGAGTAAGCTGATAGCAAGAACAATTTTTTTCTTTTAATTTTATAGAACTTTATAAAGATACAGGTTTTTCTAATCCACTGCATCACAATTTTTACCTGTTTTAACCAAGTTGTTTTCCATTGGTTATTGTTGCTGGATGTATCTTAAATAAGTTCTTTAATGATGAAATGAGAAGAAGTTCTAGAACTGCTGACCTTTAATAAATTTCAGGGTTGACTAATGGATTGTATGTTAGACCCATGGACACACATGTTTTGAAAAGGTCAATTATGACAAGTTTTTTTGAATTTGCATAATTATGCTCACCACAGCACTTTCAATAAATACAGCAAATGCTTTGCCCTTTTAAAGTATTCAGGTTTGCCTCTCTTCCTGTCTTGAACTTGCTTTTACTAAACCATTCTAACATTATTCTCTGCGGAGCACAGAGAACATGGACCTGACTGTGTTAGGAGCTGCAGGCTGGGAGCCGAAGTGGAGCTCTGGACAGGCAGAGGAAAGGGACAGGATGGACGGTGAACAGCCACTTTGCTCTGGCTCTTGTTCGGTGAAGTCAGGAGCTGCAGGAGACCCCTGGACAGGAGGCCTGCATCAGAGTGCCCTGTTTCTGAGTCAGAGCTGTGGTGAAGGAAGTGGTTGATGAAGGTGAAGTAGTAGTACGAGTGGGAGAATCATTGGAAGAGGAAGGAAGCCTTAACAGCTGAAAGCAGTAGTGTTGTCTTGGAGAGCTGCATGACTTCTGTGCCTTTGAGTTCTCAAGTCCCCCATGGCAAGCTGCTGAAACTGCATTTCCCATGGTGGGCAGCCGATGGGATGTTCACATCTTCTCTGTGCCCAGTTTGATGTTCAGAGATCAGATTTCTGGAAATGCTGAATGTCCCTAGCTGCTACTGAATTTGGTGGGACCTCTGCTTGGAGTCCCACAAGAGTTTCACCAGTACAGGCAGCATCACCCCGTCATGTCAGGTTTAGCCCCAGATGGTACAGTAGTAGATCCTTGCAGTGCACTGCTCTGCTGCAGCATTAGGTTGGATCCCTGAGACGACTGAGTGGTGCGTGTGAACGCAACCTGGGCCAGCTGCCTGGCTGCTTCTGCTCAGCCGAGGCAGCGTGCTGTGGCTGTGTTGTCTCAGGAACAAACTCAATGGAAACTACCTAAAGCATCTCTGCAAGTTGTTGAGATCTGCTGAGTACATGTATCCATGAAGTGTTTTATAGTAATATTTAAATTCTCTGAAAACCAGGTCTCAGAAGCCTCAGTTGAGGCATCCAAAAGAAATGGAAGCATTTTACTTTCATCTCTTTGCTTTCATTTTCCATTTGTAAAACGACAATAATACTATCATCTCATCTCACATGGGTCATTAGGAAAGATAACTTGTTTATGTGGAAGATAAAAATTCTGTCTTCTGAATGGGATTTGAATGATATATGGCAAATAAGTCCATGGCTTCCCTCTGAAGAATAGACAGAATAATATGCAATTTAAAAGGAAAAGGAATAGCTTGTGGAGTGAGCACCAGCCATTCTTGTGTCCTTGATGAGGCAGATTATGAAGGGAAATATTTTGGTCATGTAATTCTAGACCGTATACACATGGGATGGTCAAATTAGTGTTGTTTAGGCAACTTGAATGCTGGTGCTTTTTAACTTTGAAAGCTTCAGTTTACAATCTTAGCAGTTATCTTGCTGAGTTGTGCGTTAAAAGTGTAAAACACACTTACTGCCATGTGCTCTGAACAATGCTACCAGTCAAAGCCAATGCTTCCCAACCCCTCTGTTGAATTACTTAATCTTTTATGTTGTTCCAGCCACAGTTACTTTAGACATTTTACATGCATGGTAGTCAGATCGGTGAGAACTAACATGGGAGCTGACATATTAATATTGCAGAGGAGAGCAGATCTGATGACATATTGAATTATATATGGGGCTACAGGACCTAAATGCAGGAGGCCTGGAGGCTCACACAGGAAAGCTTGAGGGAACTGAATGATCCCGAGTACTCGATTTTTTGATGGTGGTTGTTCAAGTAAGAAAGAGTGGAGGCTGTAAGGGTGGATTTAATATGAAGCTCACCTGCATGCTCAGACAAAATACAGTCTCTGTGCTGCTGTATGATGAACAGGGTCAGAAACACAGCAGTGAGATTTGGCTGCTCTGAGCTGGCTTTCTGACCCTGTGTGAGAGTCCTGCTCTGTCCTAGATTACTGCTTGTCAACCTTGGTGCCCTGACAGCGGCAAGTCTAATGGTAGAGCAAGAACTGGCTTTAAACCCCCATGAGTTATGTTGCTTGAAAGATTTAATTTTTTTCTCTCTAGGTATCTCTAGTTTGCTTTTTTGGTGGTGTAATGTCAGGAGCAGGGTGCCTGTCGTGGTGCTGTGCACGGTCAAATCTGTTACACTGGGATGGGTGGAGTTTCAGAGCCTGCAGGGCAGATGAGCTGCACTGGAAAACCCACATTTTCCTTGTGTGTGAGGATGCTCAGCACAATACCTTAAAGCATTTTGGCCCTCTTGGTGGGACTGCCTGGATCACCTTTAAAATCCAGAATACTTACTACTACAGAGAGAAGGCTCTGTTGGTTTGAAGCTTGTTACATTGAAGGTTATCGAAATTGGAAAAAGCTCTTGTATTTTGTTGCTTTTGACCGTGTACATGGAAACTACTCCTCACAATTACTGGAGTAGCAGTGGATACTGTCTTACAAATGGGGTGATTTGGTTCTTGTTATTTATTTTCTATAGAGTAGGAGAGTGGCTACTGAGAAAACAATTTAAAAATGAAATAAAAAAACTCTTGGTGATTCAGATACCGTTTTTCCTTCTCACATTTCATCGCAAGGTAAGAATAAGCACTAAGAGAGCAAAGAAGCTGTCAGTGACAGCATGTGCTGCCCACCCCGTGTGCGTGGCAGGAACAAAGAATTTTATTCCTGCGTTTTTCAATGATTCACTGTACAGAAGGAGGGGGTAGGCTGCCATGTCATTTTCCTTCTGAAACACTGTAGGCAATTGGTTTTCAGTTCATTTGGTGACATTTATCACATAAAACACGATTTGCTATAGCAGTTATTAAAAGCTGTTGGAAACAGTGGATCAGGTACTCATTTGCAAAAATGAGGCAGAGCAGATGCAACCCTTGTCATCCATGTAAAATCAGGAAGAATTACAGAGGTCAAATGGCTTCAAAGCTGCTTTTAGACAGTGTCTACTTGTAGCTGAGTTCCTGATCCTTCTTAAAAAAGTAAAAGGCTCTGGCCAGCTGTGCTCTGTAAGCAAGAGCAATCCAATTGTGCAAGTTAGTGTGTATTGGTATTTCAAAGGCAAATTCAGGTCAATTTTAGAAGAGGAGAATTTGAAAAAATGTTAAATATAAACTACTTGCCTTTGGATGCTTTGTGTGGTTTCCTGTTGAGGCAGACAGCAGACCAGTTGTCATGGATGAGGCCTTACTCTCTGAACTTCCCTGGCCACCCCTGCTGTGCAGCTGCTGGAGGCTTTACCCTGCTCTGAAAGCAGCGGGACTTGGTTTCCAGTTCCTGTCTGGAAGATGGACTAGGACTATCCAGAGCCAAGAAGCAGCTGGAGGTCAGGGTGGAAGTTTGGGGTTGATGAAAGGAGAAGGGATGAATGGGTACCCATGGGAGAGTTAATTTAGAGAGGCTAGAAATGTATGGAGTGACACTTCCTTATGCTGTAGAAAGAAGAAACGAAGCCTCTGCAGGAGTAAAATGCTTTAAATCTCAAAGAATGAATATGATCAAAACAGTCTCCTCTGTTTCTCCTTCCCTGCAACTGTCTGCAGCATCAGATGGTTTTGTGCTCATCTGATGCCTGCTGTTACCGGCTGGCTCAGTTCTGCCTGCTCTGGGACAGGCACCTTCCACCTCTGCAGTTTCCTCAGATCCTGCTGGTTGTTCCGTTTCAAAGCTGTGTGCAGTATCTCATCCTGGAAGGAGGCAGAGACGTCTCATTAAAGAGCTTTGAGAAAGGCAGACAGGGACGGAGAATGTGCCTGTGTTTGTTTATCACTAAAGGAAAATCCTTGTAGCCAAGCTGGTTACAGATGGGCTGGGTAAGTGTGTGATAATGTGAGTGGAAAATATTTTGGGCTGCTGGACTCAGATTGGTGTCTCGTTGTTAGTGGCATCCCTCTGGGATCAGCTTCTGGGCCAGTACTTTTTAACATCTTATTTGTGGCTTGAATGATGGGATGGAGCACGCCACCAGCAAGTTGCGGACAATACTCCGTTGTTGATGTTGAGGATTTGCTGGGCAGAGCCCTGAGCACATTGCTTTCAGCAGG
>NW_010181862.1:26138-62591 GCF_000695765.1 Mesitornis unicolor
CGAGGCCTCCAGAGGTCCCTTCCCACCAACGTGGTTCTGCTTGGCAGCTGTTGGTGTTAGCATGAGACCTGGTTCTTCAGCTGACAAGCACCAGCTTGTCACCCAGCCATGAATCATTTGGTTGCTGAACACTGTACCCAATTTCACTTTCCCAGTGCCCCATCTTGCAGAGAATGCTTTATTTTTTTTTTATTACTCCAGACATTTTTAGTGCTAAAATATTTCTTTAGATATTTTTTAAGCAAAGTGGCCTCTGGCTGCAATTAGTGTCCCATTGGAAGAACTGGCAGCATTATCTAGCAACACTAAAGCAAATCATTCTACCTCATAGCGTTATTACCTTGATCTGAAAATTTCCCCAGGCTGCAATTTGTCACTAATATTGCCTTCAGCTAAACTTATCCATACCAAAAAAATAGATGTTAATGTGAGCTGCAGTTCTGGGCTTGCCATAACCATTTTTTGGGGATGAGTTATTACTTAGTACATTTTATTGACCAAGCATGTAGAGTTCTTGGTCCTTGAAAAACGACGCAGTGGTTCATCATGGACTCCATAAATTGTTGGGCTGTGTAGCAGCAATACACCATAAAGAAGGAAGGTATCTCTCAAACACAGTAGGTATGTGCTGCACTGAAGTAGGAACTGCGCTATGTGGCTTGGCTTGACTGATATGAACACTTGGTTGTGATTGCCAGTGACAGAAAAACCGATAGGTTTCACTGCTGCTTTTGTGCTTTTGGTTGTTTTATGCCGTACTTAACATAATTTGAATGCTGTGACAGTGACACTCTGTAATGTAATTCCACCTGAGACAATGCAGCTGGAATTAATAAGCTGGAGAGACAAGACTGAGGTGCTTTGTCATCACTTGGCATTGGATAATTTTTTTTTTTTATGGAAGTGCTAACAAGCCCAGTGGTGGGAGCAAGCTGCCCCAGCTCAGGTGATGCTTTGGGCCAGCACAGGGAGGCCAGGCAGCATCTGTGGTCCCATACAGTGCTGCAGAGAAGGTGGTACTAGCATCACATCTGGTGTCTGTAAGAATTCCCATTTATCAGCTGGGTCAGCTGAGGCTGGTGTGTAGGGCTCTGTGTGGTGTGAGGTGTCTCATCTCCACATTAATATCAAAATACCCTGGTCATGGCGCCTTGTAACCTTTCTTGGTAGGAGACTTCAGAGTGAGAGTTGCTTACCTGCTGCCATTCTTTGGTGATGGAGTCTGAAAGGGTCTCATTGCTCCAGCCCAGCGGATCTTAACTGGGTTGTTGGGCCCTGAAGGAACAAATTAAATCTCAGAAAACAATCTTAAGGGGAGGAGCTTTAAAACTTATAGCCCCATCTCTTGAATTGTGCCTTGAAGCTACCAGTAGCCACTAGAGAGTGCAGAGCATCTTTGCTTTGCTTTTGGTCTTTACTACTGTTGTTTTCGTCCAAAAGAGAGATCAGTTATCAGCGTCTAACAGAAAAGGGACTTCAGGCTTGTTTCTCTTCTCTTGTGCCAAAATACGGCTATTGATGAAGGCTGATCCAGAAGCGCCCCAGAGCTGTGATGATCTTGTCCTCACTGGGACCTCTGTTGTCCTGCATCCACCACTGCATTCAAAAGACACTTATCCCATCTGGAAAGTCAAGCAAAACAGGACCACTGCATTCTCCAACCTCATGCTAGTTAAAGGAGCAAACTACAGTTAAAGTCCTAGATTGCAATGGCTTTGGTCACAACTGAGCGGTTCCTGGAAAGCTGAACTGAACTGAAATCTGTTTTTTAGAGGTGAGAATGCAGCGCACATTGGAAGGGGACTGGTAGAGCTTTTTTTTATAGCCTTGTAAAATTAAACTTTGTGTGCAATTGGCCCATAATGTTAACTCAACTCTGCTGGCAGATATTTTTGTTTTTTAAATAGCCGAGGAAATAGAGTTATAAAATCGGCTGTTACTCATGCTTTGCAAGTGGTTTCGGATTTGCGGTTCCTTTTAAATGTGTTTGTCGCTTAATTTAAAGGACTGTGTTAAGAGACTCGCAAGAGAAATTAATTGACATAAGGGAGACTGTAGCAGACTTTAAATTAGTAGTTTCTCTAGTCAGTAATGCATATTTTAAAATGTGTGAAAATACCTGCATGCATGATAGGTTATGATGGCTTGTCAAAGAAGAGCTAGGTTGGAAGAAACTGCATTCATATCAAGTTAGCAAGCTTAGACTAATCCGCATACCGAGTAACTTTTTAAATTCACTGTTTAACTATCATGAACATCTGTGGTAATTCTGTGCTGCTGGGTCTCCAATGGTGGAAGCCATTCTTTATGTTTCTTTTTCTGTGTTTGGGCGAGAGCTCAATTTTATTTAACACTTACTGTATTTATTGGTGCTTTGTGGTGTTGGGTTTCTGTTGCTGTGGATGCTGCACACGCCAGTCCTAGTCATGTTGCACATCTGAAGGTGCCCTGGGAGTGCAGGTAGAGCCAGGCAGCTCTGTCCCTGATGGTCTGTCCCTTGAAGCAGAACTGGGGAAGCCCTGGATGCCACTGCTCATCCAGCCCTCGGTTAAGGACCACCTGGTCCTTGCAGATTAGTAGGCAAAGATGGTGGCAGGGAGCCCGCAGGCACCTGTGGGAAGGTCTGCACCAGTTGAGCCTCTGAGCCCCTGCTCTTGCAGGGAGCAGATGGGGAGGACAAAGGAGGCTTGGGAGCCTTATGTGGCCTTTGGGACCAGCAGTCTGTGGTGTACTCAGCTGAGAATAGATGAACCCATATAGAAAAGCCCCCACAGCAGTTTAAGACATCACTCGTGCACAACTTGTGCTACATAGCCCTTTATTTTGAAGAAAAATTACTAAAGCTCAAGGAAAGGGAAAAAGCCAACCCCTTGGCTTAGTAGGTGTTTGCAATGCAGGCTTTTTTTTTTTTTTTAAAGCATTTCTTTGGCTTTGTATCAGGAGAGTGTTTTTGTCTATTCACTGTGAAATGCAGGATAAGGATGTCAAGGAAGGACACAGTAGGTGGATATAATAAGCTGGTGGCAAGGATGGATGGGATAATAAAGGCAGGGAGGGGTAAAACCTAAATGGTTAGTTCCCCTGCTGAAGTTAGTAGTCATAACACACACACAGACACAAAGGAAAAGAGAGGAAAGGAAATGCTCCTCCTATGACTAGCACTTCTTCATGGTGTTATAACATCCAGTGTGGAAACACACAGAAACCAGGGTGTTGGTACTGTTCAGAAGTGTAGCATCAATTCCAAATTCAGATTAGTTTGAAAGAACATTGATTTCTTCGTGAATTTTTGTCGTCTGGTAAAAATATAGGAAATATGGGGGGAAAAAAAGGGAAAAACTGAGTTTGCATAATGCTTTGTTCTGTGTACAGAAACAGTCTGAATGAAAGCAGATGAATAATTGTCTATTTTTGACATCAGCTACACGGGGGTTCTGGTTGGCAGTGCAATTTGAACAGCTGTCAGGCAATGCTGTGATACAATTTGGTGCTTTCCTTTGAAATCCTCTGGCTGAGATTTCTCTGAAGTAAATTGTGATTTTTGGTACCTACAGGATGTGCTTTGACCAAGCATATATTCAGCTAAAGGTACTTACTACTGCCTGAAAATTTGGCTCTTCAAGTATGCCCAGTTCGGCACCCAAAATCAGTGGTAACTTTGGGGAAGAAAATGTGCGCCTTTTCCATTCTCATACCTCTTGATCTTGGATGTTAAAGTATAAAACTTGCACTTCAGTTTTTCCCTGATCTTTTTTTCCCCAGTTTTAATATGTGCCATTTCCACAGGGAAAGCGGTCCATTCGTTGTCCTGTTCCTCTGCAAATGAATGTCGTCGTTGGTACATCCCAGTTCATTGCCTATCAATGTGAAAGCTGTAGTACAGTTTTTATGTGCCAAATGCCTCATTTTGTTTGCTTTAAATTCCATTTTCTTTCAGTTTCATTTTAAACAGCTGTTTTCTAAATCCTTCCACAAATAGCAATTATGTTTTATAATTATGATCTTTGTCACTCTAAGTTTTTAACTAGTGGTTTGGTTCCCTGCTCTCAGCAACGAGAACCTGAGATAGCTCAACTGAAGTTTGAGCTGCAGTGGTATAGAAGTGGTGGTGGTGAGTGGAAGTGTCACATTTTGGTTTAGATGTTGGAGGTTTTGCACACATCCAAGCATCTGGAATTACACTCCTCCACCCAAAACTGCTGTGTTTGGTATTTTATGCATTTCATTTTCTGCGAAAGATCCAAATCCTGTTTTCCCTTACAGCCTGCACCACAAAAAAAACCCCCAAACCAACAACTATTACAATTCCAAAAGAGAAGATGCTCAGCAGACACAGCAGATACCTGCTTCTGGAGCCACAGAGAGGGCCTTTCCCATCCGTGCTGGTGTTTTGGACAAGGTCCCTGTGGGGTCCATAGCTGCCAGTGGGAGAAGTTCTCCTCCACTTTGTCATCCAGGAGCCTTTCTGATCCACCTGCCTTGTGATGCCTTGTGATGGTTGGGCGGCAGTGTTTCTCCTGCTGTGTCTCAACCCTCAGCAATATTTCACAGGCAGAGAAACGACTTGTGCAGATCTTTCTTTGCCTCGCGGCTAGAGGCTGCTCATTGGTCTGTTGGTTTTTGCTCTTCAGCTGCTTGTAGTTCACACTACTGCAGCGTGACTTTCTAGTTTTCAGGCCTATTTATTTTTGCTTCAGCCTTCAAGCGATGCATGGGAATGTCTTAAACCAGCTTTGCTTCTGAAGAAATCACAGTGTGGAACTGAATCTTGGAGCACTGAGTGTGTCCACCTACAGTGGTGGGTTTTTGTCCCAGCTGGTGATGTTTATGACATCAAGATTTACTCTGCTTTTTGGTGGAGGGCCCCAAAACTTAGCCCTGCTATGGTACAATTTGGGCAGTATGTGACCAGATGTCATCTACCTAACAGCCTGTCTGCTGAGAGGCTCTCATTTGTCAAGATTTGCTTGGTTTTTTTAGAGTAAAGGAGTTTTGTATTGGTAGCAGAGATTAAGCTGTGTTATAATTTATTTATTTCACCTGGTGCTTGGTTAGGTCTCTAAGGCCTTAATCCCAGTTATGATTTACTTCTGGTAACATGAATTGTATAGCTTCTTTTTTATGAGCGTTTACTCCTTTCTTTGCATTTTTTTGGAAGGAATTTCTTTGCTTTTCTACTCTCCTGCAATTCTTAGCTATTCAGTAATCAGATTACCAAAATTCAAGTTGAATAAAGCCATTTCCTATTAAATGAATAAAAGCATGAAATAGCCTCTTGATACTTTCCCCATATAAGCTTTCACGCTAAGCCAACCATTTCCAACCCTGTCTTGAGCCTCAAGTCATACCTGAATGAGCTGGCACTTGGAGTGAGGTTTGCAGTGATCTGGAGTCCAATGCAAGTTTTCTATCTACAGCCATTCGTGCAGATATGATGAATCAGCAGTATTTTGTCTCTGAGCTATGAAACATAGTTTATTGCTGAAAGACCTTTTTTTTGTGTCTGTCTAACAATAGGATGATGTTCTGAATATTTAGGTAGAGCAATTTTTGATTAAAAGTACTTTTGCCAATGATATGGTAGTTGAATTACGATCTGTGGGCATCAGAGATTAAATAGATGGTGAGGGGAGCGCTCTGGAATTAAGCCCCTGAAAAGGATGCATTATGCTGCAAATTATTAAATATTGATTTCTGTAACAGTCTGCAGGCATCAATGAACTTAGCAATATGCTAGTAAATAATACAAAGAAGATTAATATCTCAGCAGAAAAAGTAATTACAGATGTGTTTAAATATTGACTTTGGTGCGAGTTAGATTTGTGAATACCAAGGAGGACTCAACTTTGGCCTCTTGTTGAGTATCCAAATCCACCTAGAAGCTGTTGCCGCCTAGGACTTTTGCAGCTGAAGTTCCCAAGTTTTCTGAGGTCCATGAGCTGCGCTGGATGCAGGATGCTTGGCTTTGGAGATCACAGCTGTATGCCAGAGGAAGCGAGGTTTGCTCTTTAGAGTCTGCTTTCTCCTGCACCGCTCCTGGCAGCCTGCGCTCAGACAGCTCTGTTAAGCACAGTTTAGCCTCTGTAGCAACGCTGCTGCTTGCAAGTCATTTGTACCAGTGATGGTTTCTTTACAGTGGCTTAGAGAAGTTGTTACTGCAAAGTGTTTGCTCTTAGCATTCATTATGGAATTGCTTCTCCACAGAGATTAGCAATTTGAATTTGTCATTACTTTTTCTCAGTGTAAGTATTTTAAAGCAATAACTTCCTTCAGAAGAATGAAGGAAATGGATTTCGTTGTTCTTAATTTTGCGTGGAGAGAAAAACAATTTTCATATGTTATCCCTAAGCATCGCTTAAATACCATGTGAGGCACATTTTTGACTTGCTGCTTCACTTTGTTCATGAGATGAAATGAATGCTCTTCTGCAGATGTTAGTCTTTAAATTTTGTTAAGAGGCATGACAACATCTGAGTCCTTAGGTCACTGAAAATGAGCAGGCAGCCTTAGTTGCAGGTTGTGAATTTGTCTTACATTTTGAGAGATTTATGTAGCAGCAGAAGTGGAACTCCTCATCACATACAAAGGCAGCTGTGTGAACTGTTGGCGATACTAAATGAATAAGAAAAGGTAGTGTACTTAGGGAAAATGCAGAGGTGCAGTTTGGGCTTAGGTTTCCACAATTTCTATACAGCTGAAATACCAGCGGTGGCATGACTGCAGTGAGTGACCTTAAAAAAATGTATGCCATTGACCTCAAAGTTACAAAATGCATAGTTTAGTTAAAGAGCAATAAAAGCTCACGAGAAGCTTGAGTAAAGGATGAGCTTGGGCAAAAGAAGCTGGCTGATAACAGATAGCTGTTCATTTGCTAAGTGCAGGTGTGTCTGAGTGAATGCCTGTCACCTGTGTCATTGAAAAAAAAAGTTAGACAATTTATGTTACCAGAAGTAAATCATAATTGGGTTTAAGGCCTTACAAGAAGGACAGGGAATTGCTTGAGAGAGTCCAGTGCAAAGCCACAAAGATGATGGAGGGAGTGGAGCATCTCCCTTATGAGGAGCAGCTGAGGGAGCTGGGTCTCTTCAGCTTGGAGAAGAGGAGACTGAGGGGTGACCTCATTAATGTTTATAAATCTGTAAAGGGCGAGTGTCAGGAGGAAGGAGCCAGGCTCCTCTCTCTATTGTCCAATGATAGGACAAGGGCCAACGGGTGCAAGCTGGAGCATAGGAGGTTCAACCTGAACATGAGGAAAAACTTTTTTACTGTGAGGGTGCCAGAGCACTGGAACAGGCTGCCCAGAGAGGTTGTGGAGTCTCCTTCTCTGGAGACATTCAAAACCCGCCTGGACACGTTTCTGTGTGACCTAGACCCCGGTGATCCTGCTCTGGCAGGGGGTTGGACTGGATGAGCTTTCAAGGTCCCTTCCAACTCCTAATATGTGATTCTGTGATGCTGTCTTTGTGACCAAATTCATGGTGTGCAGACATAAAAGCCGTTGTCCCATCCCTGCCTTAAAGGTTTATTGGTTTTTGGTTTTTTGCTAAGTTATCTCAAGGATATTTGTAGTACATTAGTTTTTATTATGTTTTGCTTTATTCTCCGTGCTGCAATAATGTCAGTCTTGCAAGGCCCATATAAAGGATGGCAGAGCATATTGGCATCCTAGAACAGCACCTTCCATCCCTTGGGGCAGAAACTGCAATGTTGGCTATTGCAGGCTGCCTTGCGCTGTCACGGTGATTCCAGCTACGCTGACAACCATCCTCCTAGGATAAGTGGTGTAGTAATCCCGTTACTGACTTAGGGCTGAAACAGTCCAGCACACGGTTGCTGGTCAGATATTTCTGAGAGTGGTAATTCCTTAGGGATAGATGAGGATGCCATAAGTAGGTGAGCTAGATAAATGCCTTCAAATGAGCTGTTCAAGTTTTGTGTAACTAATGGTGCAATAAAAAAAAAATTTGAAAGGGTAACAAAAAAATCCCCTAAATGCAAAAGATCCTAACGGGTTGAGATTAGGAGACTACTCAGAAAGCTTTGGTTGTTGCTAAGATCAGTTAACTCCAAGAGATCACTTACAAGTTCGGTGAAGTTTCAGAACCATATCCTTTCAGTTGTGGTGTGTACACAAGTGGCATAGGGTTTTTTAACATTGAGGAGCATCTCCAGTGAGACTAAAATTAAACACGATGACTATGTTTTTACTAAGTTGTTTTGGTTGGTTGATTTGGCTTTTTTTTTAGAGCTTAAAATGAAAAGCTTCCCATTCCAACCTTGAGCCTCTTTAGCTGTCACAATACGTGTTCATACTGCAATCACACACAGCTCATGACCACATTACAAAGCTACTTTAAAATCATGTAACTTAGCTGTTGCCTGAATATTTAATAAACTTTTTAGCTGGTTTTTATTGCCAGCATCGCATCACATAATGTAAGCCATTTGTGCTGTAGATATACCTACAAAAAAGGGAGAAAAGAAAGGAGATAGAAACTCCTTCTTCAACCTTTCATATACCAGCTGAACTTGAAACTAGCAGTCATTAGGTGTGATGCCAAGTGTCAGTTGTGCGAACAAATGTGTAATAATTGTATTTTGGATCCAGCAGTGTTTAGGAGCAAACTGCTCATAATTTCCAGCAGTTACTCTTGCAGTGTGCATTCCTTTTCTTTGATTTCTTTATCTTCAAGTTATATCGCAAAATAAAATTGCAAAGTCAACTCATGCTTTGCAGTTACTTATATTATATGTTATGTAGGAAGTAACTGAGCCCAACAAAGCTAGCAGAAGATAGTTGTCTATATAAAGCGGGTTTAACTGGTACTGATCTGGTCCTTATCGTTCTCTTTGAGACCATATACTGTTTGTGTCTCATCTTAGAAAGTTGCCTTTGGTGTCAGATGGGTGTTAAAATTGTTCATTTCAAATATACGGCTAGTACCGAAATTGCTGATCTGAATAGGAATGAAAGGTTTTGAGGGAGGAGGCAGAGAGGAGTGGAGATCCTGGAGTTTTGGGTTTCCAGATGTGGGAGCAGCATGAGAGAAATGCGTTGGAGCTACCAGTGGAGGTATCGCAGGTGGGGTCATTACTGGGTCATGAGGAGACCCAGTCAAAGATCAGCTGTGTAAGTTGTAGCTAAGAGAAGGCTGTATGTGGATGAGAAGATGATGTTTAGGCCTTACAGCCTTCATAAATGTGAGTTAATGGATAGGTTTAAAAACTACTCATGGAGAAACATAGCTTATTTTCATAGTCAAGAAGCGTAGATGATTTGAAGATGGTCATGCCTTAATATATCAGAATTATGGCTCTTTGGTCCCTCAAAACAATATGGAAACTCAGATTTATGTATGTAAAAGCTGATGGTGTTTGTACATTTGGGGTGAGGAATAAATCGGTGATGCTGGGAAGAGTTTTTCACATCATGCTTCTGCAGCTGGTTTTACAGTGTTCTTGTAAAGTTAACCCAGTGTTGTCCCATGTGCCACTGACACATTTTGTAATTTAGACCAAACACACATGTCATTTAGTTCACAAGTGACCAATGGTATCTGATTTTCTTTCCTTTGTCTCCTTTCCTCTAGCTGTTACAGCTTCTGGAGTCTGAAACCATGCAACTAGAAGCCTTTCTGGAATGGAAGCAACTGGAACCAGTTTATTGGCAGTGGATGGTAATGAATCAAACTAATTTCAAAGGATGTAGCTTTTTTGCCTCTAACAAATAGCTGTCTACTTCCAAAGGCCCCTTCCCCAAAAAATAAATTCTGCAGAACAACTGTTCAGCAGTACTTGAGAAGAAGGGAAAAATGCTTTTGGTAAAGTAAGGAGTGTTTTCTTAGTTCTTCTTCATCCCTCCGCTTTCTTGAGTAAGACTCAAGCTGAGGAATTGTAAGGCAGAGTGGCAGAATCTCATACAGTTAACAGAAATGAAAATGTCTGATCTTCATCTCTGTTTTTTTAAATGTAGTGAGTGTACATTTTTTTAAAAAATTAAATAGCTTTTCAGAAGAGAGCTTCTCAGCTTTATTGCAGACTTGAAAACAACTAAATTTGCAAGCAACTGATATTGAAAACAACTTCATTTTTTCCTAGGCAAATAATGTGTTGAAATTGTTGATTTCCCCTTGAACTGTGTTGAATGATCATAAGAAAATCAATAAACCTTTCTCTGTGCATCTTACGATTCTCAAGTGAGTGTAAACAGTACCATCCATCTCACTTCTCTCTACAACTTTTGCCCATTCACGGTTGCTGAAAATAATTCTTCAGAGCACTGCATTAGCTATATGAGTTTACCAAGTTTTGAGAATCAGTGAGCTGACTGTTAATTGTCTGTATGCCTTGTTCTCCACTAAAAGCAAGGCACAAGAGTGTAAAATGACCTCACCTGTCTTGAAGTGTACTTGCAATGCAGAGTCATTCAGATTGCCATTAGTTACATAATGGGTTTTGCTTTACCCGTCTAACATCTCGTGGTTTTTTTAGCAACACTAGCATAAGCCTGGCTCCAAACAGGCAAAATACAACGGCAAGTGTTAGGGCATTTCAGTGTTTCCACCAGAACATTTGCTTCTGACGTGTTGAACAGTGTGGGGAGTGTTGTGAGTGTTGGTGTGCGTGTGCTTCCCGGAGTCAAGTCTCAAACAAATACTTGCAAAAAAACTGACCAGTACATCTTTTTAAATTGTTCAACAGGCTGGATAGTGAATTTACCTTTTTCTTTTGTTTTACTGATGATGGTGGTTGTTGTCTGATGCTGTAGGGAATGGGAATCTGAGATTTACTGTGGGAATGAGATTTGCTTTGAGGATACAGTAGTTCTCTTTCCGCTTACCCCATGTTTTGCACTGCTGACCTGATGGATGGGATGATTCTTGCATAGCTGCTGCCAGGTCTTCCTGAGGGTTATGGGCAGGAGCAAGACAGAGCGTGACATAACTACGGCAACCGGAGTGACTGCAGCAATGTAATTTTAAAATTCTGTCATTTAATGAATCTCAAAATAAAAACAAACACACACAACAAAACCCAAAAAGCTTTGTTTTATTTCCATGCAGTTCGTTAGCGTGTTGATGCCCACAAGATGCCTGTGTTGTCTTGAGCTGGGCTTTTGGTCAGCATGAGCTGCTGGCCTCAGTGCTGCTTTGTGCCACTTTGCAGTGGTGAAGCTTGCTGAGAGAGGTTTTGAGCGGTGTCTTTTGCTATTCTCTTACAAAGTTTTGTCTTGTATAATTCTAAAAATCTCTTGCTGTGAATTAAGCCAGAGGTTTTTAAGCTACCTGCAGAGAAGAGAGAGAAGGGGGTAAGGAGGAATATTCCCATTCTCTTCATAGCAATATTTTATATAAGTGAAGGCTGTTAGCATGTCACTGCCTTTTTCTAGGCTGAACAAAATTGGTTCTCCTAATGTCTCCTTGTAGGCCATTCCTTCAAACTGCTTTCATGTGAAACTCTTCTTCTCATTTGTCTATGTTTAACTTCAGGTGTCTCACCTGTCTGTTTCTGTTACAGTCACTGCTCTTCTATCACAGAGACTTGTGTTTATACTTTGTGAAATGGTACTTGACTTGAACAGTATGACATTGATGACTTCTGGTTTTCTGACATCTCTTCCAGCAGTGTTGCTGCTGAGCCAGTAATTATGCACTTGGTTTTTCCTTGCTTATGTGTAGACCATGCTGTTCAACTGCTGAATTTCCTCTTGTTTTCAAATTACTCCTCCAATTTCTAAAGATAATTTTGAATGCAAATTATGTCCTTAAAAGAGATTACGACTTCTCCTATTTAATGTCTTTTTGATAACAATATGAAAATAAATATTTAATACTCTGTGTGAGGAGGCCTGAGTCCTTTAGTTATGCTATGCTACCCTGACTTGAAAACTGTGTATTTCTACATAATCTGTGCACCACAGTGTGCAGGTACCTGCATTTCAAGTATTCTGAAGTTATTTGGTCTTTTTTTGAGTATTTCAAATAACAATTGCTATCTTGGAAGGCAGTTGCAGAATTATTTATAGAGCTAATGGTGGTCAAGCAGAGCTGACAGAGCTCCTGACCAGCCTGGAGCAAGGATCTCTTGGGGTTCCTCAATTTTTTGAGTTTTACATGGCAGAAGTGGTCCTGTAGGTGTTACAATGCACTGTGCCACGTAGCAGATGGGGCTCTCCTGAAGAGTGTAAGCACGTATCTCCATCCTGGTCATCACGTTGTTACAAAAAACCATAGAAGTGCATCCAACCTCAGCCTGAGGGTGAGGGGCATATCTAAAGCTTCTGCCATACTGATGATCTCTGTCCCGTGAGTGTTACTTTATGGTTTAGTGCAGTCAAGAGTAGCTCACAGTATGCAGTGTTTTCTAAAATAAGCTCAGCAACAGAAGTTTTCTGTTAATTTAGAAACATGTTATAGTGAACTGAGGAGGTTATCTCTTAAAATAACTCTGAAATTGTAGAGCAACTGTATACTGAGATAGCAGCAGTGAATTCCTAGTTATGAATTACCAGGAAGATGTATGTGTGGGAAACCATTTTAGGTCCTGCTTAAAAGTAAATTTTATTGTTTTTTCCTTCAGGAAACTGTGTTAGATAATATGGCTGAAGAGGGAAGTACGAGCGAGTCGCAGGATGCTCATGAAGAGCAACGTGGGCTGCCAAAGGCGACCTCGAGCTGCCCCTGGGCTGATGGTCTGACTGCGCAAATTGACAGATTATCCAGAGATCTAATGACTCTCCGTGACCGACTGCACAAACTTGTAACTCACCGAAAGGCTGCATGGTGTGAGAAGGTAAGGCTTTGGGTGGCATTCTTGATCATTAGTGACTTTTAAGATCCTGTATTTTTCAGCTGTCTTGCTATGATCCATCCTAGGACAGACTCCCTGTTGCTGCTCTGTGTCAACCTTGCTGCAATCTTGATGTCAGATCTACAGTTGCTTGTCTGTTTATGCCCACAGCATGCCAGGTGCTCTTTCAGACACAGTGTAGGCATCTGTCCCAGAGAGGCAGCATGCTGAAACAAAGTAAGTGTTCTTTTCCAAAGAAAGGCATCAAAAGATAGGGGTTGCAGAGGAGAGGAGGAAATCATGGCAGCCCCCTGAGGGAAAGACGCAGCTGGTTGAAAGCATCGGTAATGGTTATAGTGACAAAAATAAAGATAGGTATTCACAGCGAAAGGAGGGTGGGAGAGGCCAGAGCTTATCATCTTTTCTTGAGTTAGTAGTCTTTGAAATGTCTAATGAGGGAAGGAATAAGAAGGGTTTGAAACCTGTGAAGTGAGAGAAGGGACTAAGCACAAGATTTTGTGGAAGAACAGACTGGCTGTGGGAGGCTGGCTGTGGAGGAAAGCAGGTGATATGAAGGAAGTATACATGGTATTCGCTGACATAGGGATGGGGAGACACAGGGAAGCACCCAGAACGGGTGGTGGAGTATAAATATAGGAGCTGTTAATGTAGATGTAGAAGGTAAATCTGAATGTTAACATGCTGGCACAAGGAGAAAATAGGATGAAGATGTAGGCATAAAAACTAGTATTTTTTTTCAGGCATCAAGAGTAAAGAAGGATACCAGAGAATCTATGAAACCTCTGGATGGAGAAACAGTGAAAGAAACAGGAGATAAAGCAGTAACAAAAATGCTGTATCCCTATTTTGTGTCTGTGTTAACACAGGAGGGGGGGTTGTTTGCATTTTAAAAAATTTATTAGATTGGAGTGTTGATAGACAAGATTATAGATCAGTTGATAAAATGAATAGTGGCAGGTTGTCAGATTGAAAGGTATTTGCTCAAGAGTTCAAAAGGGTCTGGCATGGAAAAAGTGTGTGGAGAGCTAATCACTCTCTTCCACTGTAAGGGTAAGGAAAAGTTAGGATCAGTTGGATGGGGACAGGCACAAGGGGCTGCTGCTTCACACAGAGTATGGAACTTCTTCCCACGGGGCACTGGGGATATAAGCAGTGTACATGGATTCTCAATCTGTTGGACACGTTCTTGGATGATGAAATCCATCAAAGACTGTCAGATGTGATGTACAAACTTGGGAAGTTGCAGAAGTACAAATCATTGCAGGCTGGGGGAAGATTCTGAGAAAGTACCTCCATACATTTGCCTTTGTCTTACAGTCTTCTTTAGGCACTTGCTGTTGATTGCTGTCAGGGCTGGCATACTGGACTAGGCAGGTCTCTGGTGTCATCAGATTTGGCTGCTTTTATGGCAAAATGGATATGACTCTTGCAGGACAACGCAGACCTTGAATTCTAAAAATAAAGTTTCCAATGCCTGATTTTCAAATCAAGATATGCTCTGACTCCTCTTCTATATAACAATATATATACACTGTTAAATATTATATAATAACCACACTGGAATGTTTTTATGCTTAAATTTGGAAATTAAGTTCAAAAAGATTAACCAATGAATTCTTCATTGTACTTTGAAACAGATGCACTGACTGAATTTGAATGACAGTTGGTCAAGTTCCAGTGTTTCTGAGATTCAGTGAATATCATACGAGTTTATGGCTGTGGGAAACAAATGGAGTGCATCTTAGTGTAGTTGAAAGGATGGTTTGTCACAAGTTTCTCCTCTTCTACATGCCCTGGAACGGAATTGTTTTGTAATGCTACACGACAGCGTTTTTTTGAAATGCTGAGGGTCAGATGACTCTCCATCCATCCTCTTTATGTCAACCCTTCCTTCAAATAGTGTTGCTGTTATGTGATGCTTTCTGCCTGTAGCCTTTCTTTTTTCCCCACAGTCAGGATGTTTGCTGAATGCAGGCTCCTCTATCAATTGTATGTTTCTGCCCCCTTCAGTCATTTCCCTGGAGAAATAAGCTTATCAAATCTTTCCTCCTATATTATATTTTTAGAGAAACAAAGAGAAGGAACAGCGGTAGCTAAAGTGGTCATTATCTCTAACTTTGTATCTTGCGATACTGAGACATCCACAAATTATCTTGGCTCTCACAAGCGTGCCTGGCTGAGGGCAGAACGGTTTAGTATAGTTTTTGTGCCCTGTACTTCACAAAAAACGTAATAATCCAGAGAGTAATTATGTCTGTTGGTAGCAGTAGGCCTGATGTCTGTGCCAGGCAACTGAGTAGAAACTGTTCTTCAGAACAGCATTGAGGGCACATGATGAAACACGATTTACTGGGGAAGGACAGCACGGTTTTTGCAGGAGCAATCATGAATCTAAAATCTGCTGGAGCTTTTTGAAAGGCCCAGTGAGTGTGTGGGCAAGGGAGGCTGGATTGACATCGTTTAATTGCATTTACAAATGGCACTTGATAAAGTCCCTGAAAAGAGTCTCAGCAAAAATAAACTGTCCACGTGGCTGTCTTTCCCCTTACCCTTGAGCAAACAGGAGCGCAGGAACTGGAGAGGAGGCGGCTGCGGTCGGTTTGCGGAGGCAGTCACCGGTGGAGCTGCACGAACACTACTGCTCAGTGTGTGTGTGACTGCTCCAGGCAGGGAGGTGGAGAGTGAGGAGCCTGCGCTGAGATGTGACTACATCCTTGAGCACACATGTGAAGGACAACAGCAAAGGATCGTTGAGGGCCCTTGCACTGAGTCGTGAAATGGTAAAATGTCAGATAAAATTGGGTGGAGGTAAATCTAACAAAATGCATCTGAAGGGAGAATCATAATTTTAGATGTGTTTTTTCTGACCTGACAGTCATGGCATGTGAATGAGCTCTTGGGGTTATAACTGTAGTTGTGTGGTCCTAAATAATAAACCGAATCCTAAGAATTGTTAGGAAAGGAGAAGAAAGCAAAACGTATAATATTCCCATCCATTTTTGGAAAGTCATATGCAGTTCTGGTCCCAGTCCCAAAACAAAAAAACCCCAAACCCCAAAAACCTGTGCTTGAGCTAAAAGGTCACATGGAGGGGAAGTGATGTTGACTCAAGTTGTGGAAGGGTTTCTCTGCAAGAAAACTTAGGCTAGGGCTCCTTGCACTAGAAGAGGAGAGAACGACCACACTGCAGCAGGAAGAAACATATTTTATTGTTCTTCGGATGCTCCTTGGTTTTCATGATGGGTGAATGTAGAGTAAATGAAGACAATGACAAATGAGGACAAATGAATGAAGAAAAAATTCATTGTTAAGCAATAAATAATGAAAAAATATTCTCTCGTCAGGAGAGTCTTCAGCTATGGCTTTAGTTTACAGCTTCAAACTACTGGCGTTCAGGAAGCTGTATCTTCTGGTGAGGGTTTTTAATGTATTTGTCTAGTCTGAAACTTATTCCTCACCTATTTGCTATTGATAACTATTGGAGAGAGTGGTGGGTTACACGGAGCTTTAATATAACAAGATACACTTGTTTTTTTCTTTACATCCAATTTTGAGCATTGCATTTCAGGAGAGACCAGTTGAGGAGAGTCCAGAAAAGAAGAATTAAAATTATCTTAAGCCTGAAACACAAGGTCTTTGAGAGTCTTTACATTAAAAATGGAAAAAATTAGATGAGGTTTATGAATCTTCAAATATGAAGAAGTTTTCTGTGAAAGAAAGAGTTCCACCCTCCAACCCCCATCCTTCATGAGTGGGACAGGAGTGTGTGTAAATCACAACATAGACATTCTTGTTAGCTAAAAGGAAAAGGATTCCCAATGTCCAGGACAGAGGAACACTGGAGGGGGTTGCCTGGTGAGCTGTGAAGTCTCTGTCCTTGGACTGCACAAACCAGGTTATGCAACTATCTGTCAGGGATGGCTGAAGAGGAGTTGGACCTGCTCTAAGACTGTGGATTGGGCTTGCAAACCTGTTGAAATCTGTTTCACCTATGAAAATCTGTGACTTACTTATTTTGGACTATGTAGAGGTATTTCAGGCACTTCAGTCATTGCTGTGCCACAGTGTCTGGTTTGTACCACTAAGCACAACTGGTTATTAATCAGGATGTGGTTTTAGGGACAAGGTGTCTACTTGTTGCAAGTTTAATCATTTGCACACTGATTCTAGTAGTTAAAACTACTGATCTTAAAACTTTTCCAAACAACTTATTTTCCTTATTTTCTTTTTTTTTGTTTCTTTGCTTCCTTATTTTCTTTCATTTGTTTCTGCCTGCCTCTAGCTCTTTCTTTGGTTATATGCTTTGAGTGACCCTGAAACCATTTCTCCATTCACTGGAACACATCTGAATGCTGCCATGGGATCTGTGTGATTTGTGAAACCCTGATTAATAGGACACTTTAACTGATATCCATCTCTGGGCAGCAATGTGTTCAGTATCTTGGAGGAAAAAAGGCGTATGACAAAGGTGTGATCTGAATACGAGCCTTTCTTATTGTTAGCTTTGTTCTTTTCCATGCAGTACTGGGCAAATAATTGTCATTTCTTTGACATTTTGGGGATTTGCAAATGATCAAAAAGTTGAGTGAAATGGGTAAGCTTTAAAAATGTTTCTCAGAAACAAACTTAACTGTGAAAGATAAAATCTCCTAATTCCAGATGAGAATTTGTTTGTACGGTTGCCTTTTCCTTTCTGAATATTTCATGTTATCTTCTGCTCTGTTTGAGAGGGGGATTTTACTTCAGTCTGTGTTAAACATTTGGCATCCACGAGCTGGAATGCAGCGTTTGACTCCAACTGGCGATCGTTTCAGTTTCCATCACATAAGTGCTCACACCATACCGAGCTTTTGTTGAGACCTGGGATATTGTGTCTTGGGATCCCATGTGTTCTCTAGCATTTAAAGGCAAGCCAGACTCCTTCGAGATGGCAATATGATGGGATGGAGCTTGCTCATGCGTATGCCCCTGAAGCATGTCCCAGAAAGAGTTAGAGCCATTAATCTGAGCTTGAACATGCTCCCTCCACATTAGAGTCCTCTCCACAAATACCGGTGGCTGTGCTTGTGTGCTTGGCTCACGCTGTGCCTGAGTACGCTGTGTCAGCTTTCCTTAATGACAGTGGAAAAGTATGCTGAAATCTGTATTTTGTCTTCACTTCTGCATTTTTCGCCTGATCAGTCACCTCCCCTTTGATTCAGTAACCCCGAACCTTCCCAAACTGTTGCACCCACAGCTGTGACAGGAATGGGAAGATGCAGGGCTGCTCATTTCAGAAGAGATGCCCTTTGGATTCAGAGTGTGTTGGGTTGGGGCTGTGTGGGTGCAGGTGCTTTGTTTTTTCTCGCAGGGGAGAGGGGAGGTGCAGGGGTGGTCATTGGTGATGGCAGGGCTGACCTGGGGCACTCCATTGAGTGGGGATGGCAAGGACTGAACTGCAGAGAGGCTTTCACTCCATCCCAAGAGTCCTGTGATTCATTCAAACTTTGTTACCACCAGGTTATCACAGCACACAGCTGGAGACCTTCTAGAGTCCTATAAAAGGAGGTCTTTTTTCTAAGCATCTTACATTTATAAAAGACTTGATGGTTTTTGATGCACTTTGTCTTAAGGCTTCACTATTTGAAGTAGGGAAGCAACTTTAGAGGCTGATGCTGAAACAGTCCTACATCCTCCTGGTTTTGCTTGGTTTGTTTGTTTGTTTGCTTGTTTGTTTTTTCCTTACTGAGATGGAGTTGAATTTTATCTTCTCAAACAAGAGCACTTCCAAAATTTTTCTGTAAGCCTCGTAATGAATTGAAGGGGGGGGACGAGAGTGCTGCAGTAGCCACTGCCGGTGCTTGGTGGCTGTGCTGAGCATGCAGTTAACCTGCATGAAAATAAAGGCATGTGCCTTGTGTGTGTGCATGAGGTAAATACGAAGTCTCACTATTTTCTCCACTATGTGAATGGTGAGGGTGACAGTGGGCTTGGGACTGGCTCCTGGTGTGCCATGTTCCCTGCTGCGCTGGTGCGGGGCTGTGTTTCTGCTGCCTTAAATGCAGAGCTTGTGGCAAAGGGACAGCTGGGCTCTCACCAAAGAACTCTCAAGGCTTGTCAAAAACTGCTTTTTTAAAGCAAACTGTTCACATTTCATCTTTGCTGTTTCTGCTGTTTTTTCTAGCTCTGGGCTTTCTGCTAATATGAAGATGTTGGTGTAGTGAGCAGTTAATTATCCAGGCTGTCTGGGGTGCAGGAAGTGGAGGAGTGGTAGGGAATGGTTCAGTGCCTGCGTATTTCCTCAGTCAGCGCATTCCCTTCCCCGGTCCCAGAGCGTTTCTGTGTTCCACTTTGTATTTGCAAACCTCCATCTGGAGCTTGGAGCAGCTGCCAGTGGAGCTTTTCATGCAAAAAGAAATTGAAGAACTAGCAAGGCCACAAGAGCAGCTTTTGGAAATGCATGGTTGGCTGGGCCCAGAATGCCTGGGTAGGGGGAGGAAACCCAGAGAGATCAACAGAAACATCCATCAAAGGGAGCAATGGAGGACATGGACAGGAGGGTGGCAAGGAGGGACAAGGCTAATGGCTTTTATGTGTTTAGTTAAATGTAGGATTAAATTTGCTGCTGATGGAATTGCCATGGTATTAGCAGATTTAGGTTATTAGAAAGCATGAATCTGCCCTAAGCAGTAGGAAGTAAGATCCTAATGTTCGTATCCACTTTTTGCTCTTGTATTTTCTTGCATTGGTTTATGGACGCTGCGGAGGAAATCCAAGTGTTCTCTTGTGTTGGAGGGAGGAAAGAAGCCATCTCTGTGCATCAGTTCTCCTCTTAACAGCAGGATCCAACGTTTGCAATGGACCTGAAGTCCCTGGTTTAAGGCTGGCATGCACATGGAAAGTTACTGCAGATAAGTAGAGCTGGGAGATTTTTGAAAGAACCTTGCTCGCTTCTGACAACTGGGGTAGGCTGGTCAGACTTGAATAGTCAATGTTAAGCTTGCAGCATACAAAGAGGTGAAAAAGATAAGTATTTATTCTCGTTTGCAGATGTAACTTGCTGCACAGATTGCTGAATGAGTGCTGAACTGTGTGAGAGTCTCTCTGTACCAGTTGCTAAATCAGCAAACCGATTTTAAACACACAAAAACTGTAACTGAAAATAAATTACCCAGCCTGACATTTTTCATGGGGCTTATATATTCTGAAAGACTCCAGCTCCTTAGGGAAGAGAGAAACATTAAAAACTAGAGTGCTGTCTCCTGTTTTGTGTACAGAACTCTAGGGTTTGAAGTAAGTGTGGGTGAAAGTTTTCCTTTCTTCCCCAAAAAGATGCTGTTTTCCCGTCCTTTGCCAAAAGGCAGACTGTTTGCTCAGGTGACAGGATCAGTTAAAGTACAATCAATAACCGTGTTAATATTTGACTTATGTTATTTGCCAAGATACTGGATTCTGACCAAAGCGATGACATGTAGTAAATACAGCTGAAGAATTATACTCCACTAAATTTTAGATGAGCTTTATTTAACAATAAACTATAAAAACCTCATTCCAATGAGAGAACATGTTTTGTAGCCACTGTAAATGTTTTAGTGCGTTTTTAAGAAGTGAGTGTGGTACTTACGTCCTCACAGTTAAAAAACACAATAAAACATGTACAAAGACTAGGAATGCCTGTGGGGCTTGGGTGCACAAGGTATATAAGATTGCAGGTCCCAGTACCACCTTTATGTTTTGAATGTGAAAAGCTTGGAGGCTGATGGTTGGGATTTGGGGTACCTGTGACCACAAGGTTGCTGGATTTCGAGACTCCTGCAAGTGGTGAGCGATTGCAACAGATCATGTCTTCCCCAAGGCCAGTACCTTGGGGACATAGCTAATTCTGGCTGACAGAGGCTGTATTAAACACCACAGCCAGTGGCTGTATTTTAAAGCAGCTCTACCTGAAACGCTATTAGTGTGTTTTACTGAACCTTTCAGAGTGATTTTTGGGGTCAGTAACTTCCAGGAGGTCTCTGGCTTGCTTTACAGCTCTGGGCAGGATGTCGGGATGGATCCCTCCTCCACCAGCAGCAGTTACAAGCATTGCATGCTTTGCAGTACTGCTTGGTTTTTAGATGAGCAGATAGAGGTACTTTTGGAAGCACTGTTTGCATTCATGTATTCAAAGCTCAACTTCTAACTTTCCTTTTTTCTTAAAACCTTGGCCTTGTTCTCTCAGCCATCTGCCCTGAAATCAAGGGTACTTCATCGCAAGAGAAAAAGGAATCCAGCTCATTGCTGTGTCTTTGTCCCTTGTGTTTGTAGTAAGAGCTGGCATAAAAGTAAATCTGTAATTTAATATTGTCACATCTCTTTTTTCCCAGCCAGAAATGCATCTAAATAAAACTTTAGTACACTTCTGAGCGCAGAGCTCACTACTTCTAACTCTTCGTTTTATCAGCTCCTCAAAACACTGAGAGCTGTTTGATCTTTTCTTTTTGCAAGCTCACTGTAGGGCCCAACCTTGGCAAGAGTCACGATGACCATTCAGGCAGCTTCACATCCACCCACAGCTGCTATTCACTATCAAAACTCCTGTGAGCTAAGAAGAGAAACTGCTGTATGCTTTTCAAGAGTAGTGGCTTTAGAAAATGTTTGCTTTTTCACTGGAACTCTGAAAATGTTTTAGATAGACAAATCTCCATCTGGGAGCTAAGGTTCATTCGCCTCTTGCTGTAGCTGTGGACAGGCTGGGTTGCTGGAGTGACCTTGGCTTCTCTGGATGCACTGCTGCCCCCCCTCCAAGAGTAGAGAGAGGAGCTGCAGGGCTGGGTGCTGGTAGAGGTTCTGCGGTGGTCATGCAAAGCCCCAGGAGGGAACAAGGGAGTATTTTCTAACCAAAAACCAATCTGGTTTGGGGGTGAAGAAACTTCCTAGAAGTGGTAGTTTCATTTGGTGGGGTTTGTTTGTTGGTTTTTTTTTTGGGGGGTGGAGGGGGGGATGTTTTTTCTTGTTTTTGGAATTTTTCCCCCATTTTCCTTGTATTTTTTGCATCAGAAAGAAGCTTTTCAGAAAATTTGTATGACTCAGTGGTAATACCTTCCTCTCATCTGTGTATTCTAGGAGTGGTTTGTATGAACACCCTTTTTTTTTGGCTGTATACACAGAAACTACTTTGCTTGAGTTCGTTTCATATCCTGTTCTCCCAAAGCAGGGTAATACAGAGGAGTGCAAGTCAGAAGCAGCACTGTTTCTGAAGTGGCTACTTTTCTGTTGCACAGCAATAAAGCTCTGCTTGAAACGAAGTGGGACCCTGCAGTCCTCTCTCCAAGTCACTTAGATCTGAGATGATACATCATCAGTGTTTGCCTCTGCTGCCCAAGATAAAAGTTTGGGAGAACAAATTGAAAAATAAGTGAGCAATTTATTATACAAAGCAATACTGGTCTGTTGTCTTCTTTTGTAATTTGTGGTTGTCAGGATCTTTTTCAAAGTAGCACTGCAGCCTTTTTCCAAGTGTCTAAATTACTTATACTGACATACTCTGGTTTTCATATCATATATTTTCATTATGTGCCTATTACTGCATTAATTTGTGTGATCTTCTAATTGAATTCAAGGATTTTTAAAGTCTAGAGATAAAACTGTAGTTAGAAAGAAATGCATTATAAAAGGCCAGGTTGTTAGAAGAGAATTTTTTTCTTCCCGTGAAATGCTGAAGATTTATAATTTGGAGAAGGTATTTATATCTTATTCCCTGTGATGTGCATTCAGAATTGTGTGGCATATGGGACTTTCACAAGGCTGAACTGTGTCTCCTTGTAGTTGATGGTAAAGAATCTGCAAGTTTGATGCTCCTGCCTGGGTCTGTCCTACCTTCCCAAGAGCAGCGGGACCATACCAGGTGGTGGGCGTGCGTATCTTCTCGGGAGGTAGCTGAGGAGGTTTGGATGAGGTGCTGGTTCCAGAGCACATTGATTCTGACCATCTTGTATGATGGTGCTTCATGTCTGCTCTTTCTGTGCTGGCGTCATCTTTAGCTGAACAGAGGTGATGCAGAAATTGCTGGTTTCTTTGAAGACCTTATTATTTTAAGATTTGTCCCTGGCTGGCTCTGCCCACAGAGTTGCTGTAATAGAATGATCACATTACATGTTTGACTCCCATCTATTTTTTTTTTCTTCTTTTTAGTTCAGTTGTTCTCTCAAAAATTAACCATCTGAAAAGTAAATTGCTTATGCCAAAAACTCAAGAACAGAGTTCAGAAAACATCCATACAGCAGTAAGCTTGTTTGTAGCTTTGTGGAAGAGGGATGCATCTCATGAGGGTCTCAACATAGCTACCTTCATTCTGGGCTGTTTGTCTCAGGTATATCCTTTAGCAGTCCAACCCAAAGGCTGTTCTTGGGTGCATCTCTCAAAGGGTAGAACCCAATGCAGCGCTGTTGCAGGAGGAGAGCTGGGTGAAGCCCTTAGCGTAAGGAAATCTGCTCACACCATCCTTGGGCTCACTGCACAGCAGCAACAGAGTTCAGTTGCTTTTAGGCCAAAGGATTAATTTCCCTTTTGCTTTGCCTGTGTGATAGGTGTTTGTAGGCTCAGCAGACAGGCAGTGCTTGCTTTATCAGTTGTGTGCTTTTGCGTTTCATATTGATATTTTGAGATATACTTTGCATTTTTCTGGTAAAGACTCTGAAAAATCTTAATTTTTCTTGTTCTTTCCCTGTTTTCTTAATCCTATTTCCTTTTCCTTTATCTTAAGCTAAACTGACTTTCCTAACTCATATCAATGTAGTATTCAGAAACATAAGTCTAAATACAGACCCATTTGAGTATCTTAAAAAAAAATAAGGCAAAAAAACCTCACCCAAACCAAAACCAAACAAGACCAACAAAAATGTTATCCATTCAGACAAGATCAGGTCACTCATCTTTATGAAATGATCTCATTCAAATGCTGTAATTAACATTTAACTTTCCGTTACTGTGTGTCCTCGCCATCTAAAAGCTTTCCACTGGAGAACAGTGTGGATGCCGTTCTGAAGGTTTACAAAGCCCTTTAAAGTATTCATTGTCTGATAAAAAAAGCACCCAGCAGCAGTGCTATGCCAGAGCGCGGTAGCTGTTCTCGTCAGATGCAGCTCTGTGCGTTCCTGGTATTGAAACTGTATTTTTAGTTTCTTCTCAGAGGAGTCCTCCCCCCAGTTAAAAGATGGCCTTCTATTTCTAGATAAAATAGGTGCTGTTGCCTCTGTGACTTCCCTGTCAATTTGTTGTGGAGTGACAATAGGTGTGCCTGGGAGCTAGCATTTGAACAGTGAATGCCTTGCTTAAAATGCGTAAGATTGGGATGCATACTTTCCTCTCTAATTGCAGGAAATTGCAAATCTGGGTAAAATTTGGAATGCAGCTGCTTGTATAATTACATCTTCTGTCAGTTGCTGTAGCTCAGCTTTACAACCCTTGTAAAAAGTCTTCGTAGTTTATGGTACAAATAATGCCCACATTAATATTACTTTGGGATCACCCCTTTCATTTTTTTGCTGCCAATTCTAAAGGCTAAGATTTTTCTTCTTGCTGGGGTAATAATGAGTGTTAGAAATTAGTAATTATATTAAGGAGAAATTTTGCTTTAGCTGTTTTTGTTAAGCTAAAAGAAATTATTTTAGTTTCTTGCTGTTGCTGTGGTTTGAGTTTAGTACAAAATACCCATATGTGTACCTCAGACCGGTTTGATCTGCTCACAGCTTCAGGTTTTGGATATATGCAAACCTTTCTGTTTCATGGCCTTATGAAATAGAAGGTAATGGGTCATGGAAAAGTTGTTAGGCTATTGGCAACTAAGTGTTGCTATCTGCTACCGGTCATTAAATGACAGATAATATATAGATCACAATTCAGAGCTTAATGAAATGTGTTGGCCCCACTTATACCACCATCACAATTAGAAAATGGTTGAAAGGTTGGAAAGGATTAAAGGAGGGGTAATAAACGAATTATTCGGTCTGTCTTTGAGAGGTGAGAAAGGTGTATTTAATCAAGGTAAAGATATAGCTGGATCATGTTCTGTAAATTCCTAGGCAGAAGAGGAGTTTTAAGAGTGTAGGACTCTTTAGATCAAAGGTGGTATATGAAGACCCAGTGGCTGAGGCAGAACGCGCTGAAAAAATGGACTTTTTAAACCATAAATGTATTTCATTGCTGAATTAACACTGTGATAGGGTAGTTTCTTGTTCTGCTGGAGCTTGCGTTTTAAAAAAGTCTGTTTCTAGAAGAGACCCTGTAGCTTTCCAAAACGTAGTAGTAGAACATTGCAGAAATTCCTGGGTGAGATACTGTAGCCTATGCTGTGTGATAGGTTGGACTAATCAAATGGTTTATTATGACTTTAAATTCATAAGTGCATTAGCATTGCTATTAAATGGGCTATTTTACAAGAGCATCAAATCTTTGTGTACAATCAAGGATTACACAAGAAGAAAGAAACCTCATTTAGGCAGGACAGTGCAGGAAATGTTCAGCTATTAAAACAGAAAATGATGGTTTCCAGCGGTTTTAACTGGTTATTCTTCAGTGTGTAGAAATAGCTGCAGAAAATTAAAAACCTTGAAAGCTTGCAGCGAAGAAGCTTGATTCAATGAAACAAGTTTTATAGAGCTGCAGTAACTCTGTAACTTTCTTAGAGGTTTGAAATTACATTTGGGCAAGTTACTCTAAGACATGAATTTGAAATTAGAGTAAGGTATTTTTTTATAGTAAAACACCTGCTTACTCAGTGTCGTAGTGCTTCCAGAACAGCTGATTGCAGATACTGCTTTTGCTTTAACTCATGGGGCTTTTTCGTATAAGCAGCAAATGCTGGGGAGTCTGATTTTCTTGGAAGTCACTGTTCAGCCAATGTTAGAACTTTTAATAGGCTCTGCAGAGTCCTGTCCCTCCCTGCTCCATAATTTTTCCCAAAAGTAGGAGCTGCAGGATTTGATTTTCGATCACTTACGTATTCACAGCATCCCTTGAAATGGTGCCTTTCTCTGCTTCTCTGAGGCTGAATGGGTCACTGTCTGTAGCTCAGGAAAGCATTTGTCATACACTTAACCATGATTGCTCAAAAAAAAAGGAAAGGCAAATATTTTTATTAAAAGAAACTGGCTCCCTAGCCAAATTATTATTTGTTTATTGTTAAAGAAGTGTAAAGCCCTCACCCTACTTAGATGTGAAAAAGGTTTTATTTTTATGCCTTTGGAGACACACAAGCACACAAAACACTGGTGTTATTCATGACTGTTCTGTACAGCAAACAGTGACAGACGTGAGAACGGCAGCGTTGGCTTGTTCGGTTCTTGCTAATCTCTAATGCTGTTTGAGGCAAACTCTGCTTGGGCATCTTCCTTCACAGACAGACCCTGGTGCATGTTTTTCAGTGCTGCTCTGTGTGGAGTAAGGCACAAAATGCAGGTCGATTGTATAGCCAATAAATTATTGTTTAGGGCACAAAGAGGTGGTGGGTGGGAATTGTGGGATCCTTGTGACTATTGTATTCCACTTTTATACATTTTTTTCTGCTATGCTTATAGTAGACTCTGCTCTTCCCCTTCTATGTTATTGTTACTTTTGCTTATTATTTCCTTTTGTGCTGTTCAGTGCTGCTTTTTGAGAGCAGCCAAGGAGAGCTTTCTGAAAAGTAGTCTGCAAATCCTTCCCTATCCTGTTTTCTCTGTCCCAGATAGACTGTCAGCTGAGATTGCAGTTCTGCAAGGCTTTTCTCAGGGAGTAGGAGGGGATGGTGGTAGAATAAACCCTAGGTATAAACTGTAAGACAGCAAAAAGTATAAATAATGATAATTTATAAAGTGTTGTTCAGGCTTGTACTGATTAAAGACAAGTGCTTGCAAGCTTCAGTCCCTGGACTGACCTGGATTCCAGTCTGGAAACTGGAAACTTCTAAACTTGCCCTAATTTGCAGCGCCTGGATTCCAGCACTCAGCTGTCAGGATTTCTGCACAGCACCCATGCTGGCAGTCTGAGCAATGCCAATATCTCTGTGCTCATCCCGCTTTCAATTTTTACTTATAGATCTTTATCTATAATTGATGCTTGTCTGTTGAATGAGAGTCTGCTCAGTGTACACAGAGACAGAGCCGTGGGCAGCTCCTCTAACCAGGGGAACACCTCTGGGTGCCCGTGCTTGGGATATTGGGATGTGCCGGGGAGCAGTTCCCAGCCAGGCAGGTGAGTGCACTGGCTGACCTGACAGGTCTTTTCTGTTTCTGCAGTCTGGCCCCTTATTAATCATATGTTTCCAAGCGTGTAATATTTCACTTTACCCTTTTCAACTCCCCAGGTACAGGGGTTCATCTTAGGTGTGATAGCTTTAAAATAAAGCTCAGAAATTAGCTTTCTTTAGTAATCAAAAAATTCTGCAAGTCAAATGCTGGTTGGTGTTTTCAGAAGAACTAGATGAGTTTATGAAAGGTGTTGGGTGATTATGGCCTGATAGCAAAGGCAGTATGACTTAGTGGCTTGGATATTGCATCCATTCGTATTTCCTAATTTCCTTTCACACTCCAACCCAAAAAGACAAGATCTGAGATTTTTCCTGTTTGTTCTTTGTGACTCTGAGCACAAAGGAACAGGTTGCACTGTTTTCCAGCAAAAGCAGGCACTGTGGTTTGTAGTATCTATACAGAATGGCAAGAATAATTTGTATTTCATGCTGTATGCATATGAGGTCTTCTCCCTGTTCGCAAGAGAAATACAAGAGAGAATGAGTGGACAGGACTGGAGGCAGAAAATGTGCCATTTCTTGGCTTGTGCAGTTTGTTTTTCTGAACAATACCGTTATTAGAGCCTCTTCTGCAAAACTCCTAGAATAATTTGAAGAGAGAGCAATTTAAAAATAATGACATGATTCTGGTCTTTACCATCCACTTCAAAAGGAGCTCCAACAATTTGGTTTGCTGCTCCTTCCTCGAAGCTGGCAACAGCTATTGTAAAAAGGGAATGCTCCTCTGCCTCCCCCCTCTCTCTTCCTTGAAATAGGTTTTTGGACCTTTCATAGCTGTTGCATTTTAACCTTCATCTCTAGCTAGTGGCTTTGTTCAAGTATGAAACAGAGGCAAAGCATTCATTTGCTTTCTGAGGCTTTCAGGTTGCCATGAATAGTTTTAACAAGCTGAAATGTTGACTTCCAGCATTTGGAAGATTGTCACTTCTGTTAGGTCATTACTGGAAATTATTTGAATAACGTGGTGTGGTTATCCAGATTTCTTAGCATCTCTTTGGAATGGCTTGCGTGTTGGTAAAATTCTCTCTAAATAAGTTCACATCCAGCTTCTTAGGAGAAAAAGAACCATTTTTGTGCATCATTTTTACTTCACTTTTGATTAGTGAGCTGTTAGAACTGAGACAGATCAGCCTCTTGGGGATGTTTGAGCCACATGGAATGAGACACACAGCTCTGGGAAGCTCATTACCAGCAAGGTGCAGGCAAATGTGAGGGAAACCACAGCAGTAATTGTGGAGGGCTGGAAGGTCTCCTCTTTGAGGAGAGATAAATGAGCTAAATGTGTGCAGGTCATCGGAGCAGTTAATAGAAGCAGACCTCCACTAGATGGGCAGCTGAAAGACTGGGACTGTCCACATGACAAATTAGCAAGGTGTTACTGTTCTGGCCTCAAAACAGTGGACCAAGCAAAGAAACGGAAAGGTAGCTTATTTAAAGTGAGTGACACACTACCTTTTGCATTATTTGCCTGCTGACCTCATTGATATAAGTTTTATTTGAAGCCAGAAGACTCCCAGGACTGAAAATAGCTGAAATAGCTGCCTGGATGAAAAGGGCAACCAGTGGCACCTTAGAAGAAATTCTAGAGAAGGTAGAGGTGAGGAAGTGCTGAGGGAATTAATTGTGTGTACATGTTTGCAGGCTTGAGATCTCCTGTGCATCAGTGTGAGGACTGAGCTGAGCTGCCTGCTCTGCCTGTGTCTTGGATGTGTCTCACTTCACTGCCCCTTTCCTGCTGCACAGGCAGCATCCTGGACTGGGCTCACCCTTTTCTGTTTTGGCTTGGCCATTTCCCTCAATCAGGCCTCAGCTTGAATGTTTTGGGAAATGCAGCATCAGTTGTGGCACTGTCGTTGGGAAGAGGGGAAATCCTTTCCATGCTTGATGGATGTTCTGCCTGGCTTAATGACACCAAATTGAGAACTAGAGGCCATCTGTCTCTGCCCACCCTCTTGCTGATGTTGGAGATCTGTTTTTTTCTGGTGCTTACTCCTTCGTATATTCCTGTGTGTGAATCTGCCAGCAGTGTCTGTGCACGCCGTAACCCTTTGCACTGTGCCAGGTTTGGGAAGGGCAGCACAGGCTGTCGCTTCAGTCCCTCTTTGGTCTATGAGATGTAATATATCTGCAACTACACTACCTCTTCCTTAGAGGAAGACAATGTTGTCTTCTCCTTAGAATGAAAATGGTTGCAGTTTTCCCTTTAGTTTTAATTTTTTAATACATTTTGAAAACCTGCAGTGGCCTTCTGAAAGACTTAAGTTATTTTAAGGAAACCATCTAGGAGGACTTGGGGCAGTTTGGCCGCTGTCCTGTCCCAAACAGTGGTTGGTAACATGAAGTGAAGAGGTAGAAGGAACCTATCAGGAGTACTTTCCTCGGTGCACGCTCATGGCATCTGTCCATCTGACAGACAGGACACTTGGGTGCCACTACACTTGTGCCAGCTTATCTTGGCCTTTGCGAGTGTGAAACCTGGCAGGGTACGCTGGCCCTGGTGTATGTGGGGGGGACAGCACGCTTCCATGGGCTCAGTTACAGCGTTGTGAGTGACTGCTGGGCTGTGCTGCTGTGACCAGCTCACCGGATCAGTGCTCGCCCCTGAGCAGGGTTTGTGTCAGCTTGAAGATGCTGATTCCTCATCAGCTGATTCCCTGTTTGGCATGGCTTTTCTCAGCATGCACCGGGTCCCTTTGGGATGAGGTTGGTTCTGTAGAAGTGGAAACGATTATCGTCTTGTTGTATTTATTCGGAGAGGATGTGCAGCAGTTGTCAGACAGCACTAGGTACCTAATTGGGAATTCAACTTCCAGCTGGTAGATTGAGACTGAAAGGCAGAGCTGTGGGATAGGGACAGGCAGGCACAAAATGCTGAGGCTCCTAATCTTTTACAATATGTTTGTTTAATACAAAGTGGTCTGCTGAGGTTGTTTTGCAGTGTAAAATAATCATTGTGTGCTGACTAATGGCAGACAGCAAGCTGTTAGAGAGCATCAATTAACCATACAGGAGGATGTTATTGAGTATTTTCGCAAGTGTTCAGGATGTGAAGAGTAAAGAATACTACTTGAATGTAACCTTTAGAGAATTTTTAGCCATTGAAATCTACAGACTGCAACAAGAGTACTTGTTGGATGTGCATGTGGTTGCAGAGCTACCAGGAGGAGCAGTGCAAAAAAGAACGTGAGCGAGCTTTTCAACTCCAGATTGTGCTGACAGGAAAGAAAGAAATTTGCTAAACTTGTTCTTTTATTTCATATTCATTGTTTTGAAAATTTCCGCTGTTAAGTTTACCTAACATTGTCCCAGGAAATACTGGTCCTTTTTACAGAAGGTAAAATGTGCGGTGCCCTTCTGATACTCAGATATCAGAATTTGTTCTACTTCCCTGACGGCTCTTACAGCTGGGCTGTTGTCCTTGTCCTTACAGCTGCTCCTGCTTCAGTGTAGTAATTCCTATTCCGGCTACTGCTGTGAGTTAGAGCTCAATGCACTTAGTGCTGACAGGAGTATGCTCTTCCGTCATGTGCCTTGCACAGTGGATAATAAAAATCTCCAATTTTGGCCGATGGAGAGTACGAAAACCTTTGTTTCAGTAGGAGTACTCTTATACAGTGCTCCTAGTATTCTGCCTGAGTTTAATGCGGAAAATAAATAACATTTTGTGGGCTCTGTTTGCTGAGTGACTTTGGTTTTTGTAAGCAGCAGGAAATTTTTCCTGTCTTGGATTCCACTGTTAAATCTGTTTTGTGCAAACATCATTTTTCATTTATTCATTGACAGTGGGGAGACCAGATGACATTGAATTTATTTTTTCAGTTTTGCTTCTCCTAAAGAGGTGTTAGAGAGCTGGACCTCAGATATTCTTTTAGCCAACAGTGAGAGCAATCCTGAGATTCCTTGAGGATTATGATAGAGGGACCCGTGGCTCTTGGACAAGGGCAAATATAGATTTCTCTTGGCTTCAATAGAGGTATCCTTTAACAGATGGTTCTGCATCAAAAAAAGCATTTAACGAGTTAGGAAAAATTCAGAGAAATGTACTCCTTTTCTGATTTGATTGATTTTCTTAATCTTTTTTTGAGTGGGGGCAGAGGGAGGAAGAATAATGTATCAGAAGACTATGGGGGGATTAAATACTTGACTGCAAAACTCATGAAGGTATTCTGCTGAGAGATGTGGGATAAGTGAACGAAGCCCTGGTGAGGTTGGTGTCAGTGGGGAAATTTAACTGTGACTGCAGCCCTTGTGCCTGCAGTGTTTCACACCCTGAGAGAATGCAATCGAAGCTTCTGAGTTTCTTTCAGTAATGAAACCTTCCCTACTTATCCATGGAAAAAATCCTTTTTTCTCCAGGTATGGCAGCAGGTTTGACCCTGAGCTTGGCAGTGATAAAGACAGGGGAGGTTTTGCTACCTTAGGACTCTTGTCTTTGCAGCTGGTGCTGCTTTGAGCTCCGACCAATCTCTGGTGCTTCAGAGAGATGCCAAAATATCCCTGACTTTACAGGGAACTTGTCAGAGCCCTAATATGTGATATACCAATATCTTAATGCAGATCTGCAGATTTAAAACCCTGGGGAGTTGTTCAGCTTCACCCACGGCCAGGGAAGGGAGGGCTTGCAGAGCAGTTTCAAGGCTGGAAGAGGGTATCATTAGCACTGAGCTTGACCTGAGCTGAGCTTTGGCCAAAGGATTCCCTGGAGCAGCAATGAAGCATTTCATGGTTCATTATCCTCACGGTAGGAAACAATGTCATATTCTAAAGCTGAGTAACTCACGCAGATTTTCATCCATTTGATCTTCTTATGGCTTTGTCAGCGAAGTCTGGTCTCTCACCGCTTTCTTTTCTACTTACTTTTTGTATCTAAAATAAATTATGTATCTGCTCCCATGAATGGAACAGGTTGAGCTCTTGAAGTTTCGTACTATAAAGCTTGTTTTCTGGGCTGCGAGTCGTGGAGTGACCTGTCTTTGAATCCTACTCTTTGTTTCCCTGTGTGTTTTGAAGCATGAACTCCAGAGCCGCACACAGGTTCCAGGGGAGCTCTGGGATTTGTGCAGGCTGCAGAGACAGCATCGCTTTTCTGAAACTTTGCTGCTTTTTGGCTGAGCTGATTTGGTGGCTTCTTGCCGTAGCAGAAACAGAAGATGCCATTGGACCAAGAACCATTTCCCTGAAGGCCTTAGCTGGGCACTTCTTATGGATGTTTCCCTGCTGACAGCTACATTTTGAGATGAGTCACTGAATTCATGTGTAATCCACGAGTAAAATTGGCAAGGCAATTACCATCGTGCAAGTTCTTTAAATCAAATTGTTAGAGAACATTAAATCAAATGCTTTAGAGAAATCCCAATGTATACGATTGCTTTTATCATCCAGTCTGAGATTCTGTCACAAGAAAAGCTCTGTTTGATTGGGCCTATCTTCAGTCAAAGTGTGCTGCCTGGTATTCATTTTGGTCTTAGCCTCTACTACTTTCTCTGCTCCATTATTTTCCTATTTGTTACCCCAAGAGGATTGAGAATTAAAGAATTTCTAGCTTACAGTTGTTATCCCTACTTTTTAGCATTGCCAAGTACAGAAACCATTTGCAAACTGAATTAATACTGTTAGTCATGAGGCAATTAATCTGTTATGACAACGTGGTGGCTTAAAGCACAACGGTGAGGAAGGTCACTCTGCTGGGTCTCCCTTTTTTGCTCCGTGTGTTTTGCTCTGAAGCCAAACCACCTGCTCCTTGGTAAGAGGGAAGCACGCAGAGCTCTTGTGTATTACTCGTCAGTGGAGGGGCTGGTGGACTGTGAATCTGCAAACAAATTACTACCGGCAGCTTTTCGATCACTGAAGCTGCTACCTGATGGAAAGCACAACTTAGCTCAATTCAGCTTCCACCGTCACGTACTTAGGTTTACACTCACAGCTGGCACTCTTCTCTTTGGTACATCCTAGTCCAAACATGACATTTTCTGTTTTCTGGCATGAGGATTTTTTGACAGAAATCTACCCAACTCTTTCCCCACCCCCTTTTTTGGTCATCTCTCTACAGGTGAAAACAAGAGAGGAACAACTACAGAAGGAGGGGTTCTCGGCCACTGCTAGAAAGATACAGGAAAGCGTTGAACTGAAACTGCAAGATCTTGCATACCTTTGTGCTCCAAAAAAGAAGAAAATGCATGGTTCGTGCCGACTGGTGTTCAGAAGCAAACATCCTGCCAGCAAGGCGGGCTTCGGGCGGTCTGTATCCAAGGAGCCTGTTTTGGCTGTCAGCGCTCCAGAGGTGATCAGAGAGCTGCAGAGGAGAGAGGCCAGCCTGGAGCGAGAGCTGGAGCGGCTGCGGGAGGAGTGCAGGCAGAGGCTGGATGCAGTTGCAGAAGGGCTGGATGGAGTGATTTGTGTCTCCCCTTGAAGGGCTAAAGATGGACTGAGCAGGGCAGAGGCAGGGACTGACTTGATCAGAACACGTGCAGCTTGGCATGGGGGAGTGCAAGATGAGGAACCAAATGTAACTTCTAATTTTTAAGCCTAGGAATCATAACTTGCTACTGCTTTGTGACATGCGCTGGGGCCATAACCTTGGTGGTTGTCTCTGAAGCCCCTTTATTGCTAACCTTGCCAATTAAATTCTGCAGCGAGTCTTGGTAGGAGCGTGCATAAATCTCCCTTTTATCTTTCAGATTTCTAGTTCTTCTGCCAAGGACTGGGCTCTTTTACAGTGCTCAGCTGCTAGGCACCGCGCACAGTGAGGCTGCGCATTGCAGTACTAAGTGCATTTGATATTTTCCGCAAATGGAAGAGTTCATTAGTCAGAAAAATCCAGGTATTGGAGAACATGCAAAGTACCACGCTTAAAGAGATTGGAAATGTTCAAGAAGGTGTGCTGTTTTAATTCAGCTGGTTTGCATATTTGTGGCAGCTATAATGCAGTCACCATAAGGAAAAACAAATGCCTAATAGTAAATAAAGCAGCGCCCTGATTTCATTTACTGGTGTGATGCACTTGAGGTAATGGAGTTCTCAAAGAGAACAAACTAGAAATGTATTCCACCAAGTTATGAGTCACAATGAGGTAACTTATGGATCTGCTATAGGAAGTTTCTGTAAAATAGAAATGTGACCTTAACTTCCAAGCTTTGTCTCTGGAGGCTTCTTCCCCTGGAACATGCAAATGTTTTTCACTTGGCATTCATGCCCTACCCTTTTCAGTTTTGCTTTCACCAAAGAATATTTTTATATTCTAGTTGGGCACTTTCAGGAATAAATAAATTTTTAAAAAACCTAATACTTTGATTTTCATTTGTGAATTGCTGTGAGCAATGGGTTTTCCTCCATCTGGATTTTTGTCTGCTACCCCAGCTTGGTGGTGTCACTGATTACCAGCCACTCTTGGCTCACTCAGCAGCCAAACATGAGGAACCTCCAAGGACCTCTTTCCAGCCATCAGTACGATTGCTCCTTTGCAGGGAGACCATCAATTGAACACAGCATTGCTGGTAGACTGGGAGTATACAAGCCCAGTTTAATATGGGCCAAGTTTCAGACAGTGTTTCCTCTGTGCGGACCTAGTGGCTTGTCCAAGGACCAAGCTTGAGCAAGGTTGGTGGGAGGTGCAATTCTCAGCCAGAGATCCCAACTCCAGTCAGCCCCACACAGATGGGACAGCTCCCAGGAGCTGGGTCTTAGCGTGTGTTGCCAGAGGCTGCCAGTGATGACAAGCGTGGCTGCTGTCAGCTGGCACCGGGGGTGACCAACACAGTGCTGGAGCAGAAAACCCCAGGGGGCTGGTGAGATCTGTCTCTAGGGCGGGTGGCCCGAGGCTGCTGCTCCTGGATGAACAGCCCTGGCCTTAAAAAGCCAATCCACATAGCTCTACTTTTCAAAGCATCTCTGTGGGTGCAGGGTTCCAAGCACTGAGCTGTTTCAAGCTGGTATAACTTTGGGAGGGTGTTGGATCCAGGCCTGCTGAAATTCAATGCACAAGAGGACTTGCTCAGACACAGGTTTAACAGAAAATAATTCACAAATGGGAAATAAACGGTATATCCTAGAACTAACAAGAGTGGCAGCACCAGTCTGTCTCTCTCTGAACATTTTATATCCTCCTTCAACTTTTATACAAGGAAACTTTCATACTGCATCACATCTACTTTTAAAACATTGCCCTCAGAAGATCCTTTGTTCTCCTGGGAATTTCAGCAGAAAAGAATGGGCAAATATTCTTGAGCATGGCGAGAGCACTCAGATTCAAATGCAGGTCTAGCTCATGCCTCGCTGTGCCTTATCAGGGTTGGCTTAATGCTGCATACCATGATGTATTATGCTGCTGTCCACTTAAACTGACAGTAGTCACTCATAAGATGACTTATTTCCCAGTATCAAATATTTGTCATGACACAGCACTTAGTGCAGTGTGCTTGAGCGTTCGTCCACAGATCCCATTTCAGCAGAGACCACAACTGGCAGTGCCTTTCCTCTGCTTGACCCTGAAGAATTACTGTTCTCTCTGGTGGAACATAAAAATGACAGCGCTCAGTATGTCTATATATATGCATGTGTGAGGTATAAAAGTGCCTACAGTGAATTGCAGACAGCTACGTTAACTGCGTGGCACAAATCACTGTGCCGAGGTGGCCGTGCTGTGACTGGGAAGCTTCGGGAGAGCCAGCGGATTGGAGCTGGAGCTGCTTGTCCTGGTGTGTACATCGAGAGGGGCTGCAGCTGAAAGCAGCTTCAAAGAAGATCGCCTTTCCACTCGTGGTGCTGCGCTGGCATTGTGTGCTTCAGACCTCCTGCAAAGAGCACAGGCAAGTATGGTAGTTATTTTATGGCACTGATTCCACACTGCCTTTTGTTTCGGGTACCAATTAGCAGTTTAAACCAGAGCAGATAGTCTGCAGCCCTGGGGCCTTTAGAGCAGGGCTTTTAAATGAATAGCTGTGGCCCCTTCTTTCCTTTGTCCCTCTTGGCACCAGCATAGAGAGCACAAGGCACGAGGTACTTTAAGGGCTCGGCTCCATCATGTACCAGATTTTGGAGGGTGGTTTTCCTGTGAAGGCTGCTTTTTAAAAATCGCAGCCCTCCCCAGGAGCTGGACACAAAGGGACCGCACTGCGGTCATGCCTTGGTGACTGGTCACAACTTTTGATTGCTTTTGAGGCATTTTGACGCATCTGAAATACAAATGCTTTCCAACCCTCACGAGCTTGGCAAGGCATCAGCTCTCTCTCCTATACTGCTGCCAGATGCCGTATGATAAACACCACTTAACAACCTAAGAAAATCATCCCTGGATTAACACCAGCTGCAGTGAGGGCAGGAAAGCGAACTGGGTGACCGCAGCCATGCTTAATGGGATATAACCTAGGAACATCTTATCTCCTTTTATGACAAGGTGACCT
>NW_010181863.1:0-515 GCF_000695765.1 Mesitornis unicolor
CGGTTGCTATCTCAGCTGCTCGCTTATCACCGCTTTCAATTGCATCGTAAATCTGCCTTCTGATCTTTTCCCAAGTCTCGACTTTAAATGCTAATTCTGGGTCAGGTGTGTACCCGTTCTCACGGCACCATCGTAAAAGCTTCATTCGAAGCAATTTGTTGTATTTTATCCCTCTCTTAGAGAGAATATGTAGCAGGATCCTAACAACCGCCTTTTCTTCGGTAGTTGAATTCTGACCCATGCTACCACCCCAGCTGCTCACCTCTCCGGACGAGCTACACGTTGCAACGATTCTTCACTTTATCAGGCCGTTGTCTCCGATCCCCTGCGTCAGTCCAGCTGCGCAGCTTCTAGCTGGGGATCGTCTTGCCTCTGCAGTCCCAATATCACGTCGGGGCCACCACTTGCAAGACGACCTACAGACTCCGAGACGACTCTATAAGAGTTATAAACCGAAGACTTTTATTTTATCAGAAGCTGTGCTTTTATAGTCCAAAATCACTTAGTCACACTAC